>NC_069500.1:240817692-240945192 GCF_027579735.1 Bombina bombina | reverse complement strand
GTACGGGGGGCTGGACCATGTCATAGACTACTGTGGTCACTTTATAAAGTACTGGGGCAGGCCAGCCATCTCACCGGCAGATTACAGACTGTGTCACTGACTCACTATATACAGTACTGGTGGGTTAAACAGTGTCACTATATACAGTAATGGGGGTGTCAGACCATCTCACAGACTGTGGGCACAGGGTACCTCCTTTTGTAGACATGTAATCTGATTCACATTTTTTTTCTGTGTTAAATGTAAAAAAAAAAATTGATATGTATCAAATTAACTTTTTTCTTACATTCTTGCACCTGGGCCCTGTGGTTTCTAGTTACACCTCTGCTAGCACCGGCCCTGGCTACAAGATGTAAAGATCTGATTGATTGGAGGATTATACTATAATTCTAAAATCAATCAGCTCCTTGCATAAAGGGTGGTGGTGAAGGGCGGAGACTCGGACTGAGAGGTACGTGTGGACATGCAGCATTGGAGCCAGTGTGTGATTTACCTCCACCTTTTTGTAATATGTGTGTTCTGTCTGTGTGTGTGCTGTCCATCTGTCTGTGTGCTGTCTGTGTATGTTAGGGTGAACAGACGTCCCCGGAAATGATGTCCCCGGAAATGTCCCCGTTTCCTGTTGAACTGTCCCCGGATCCTGTTGTACTGCAGCCAAGCGCTGGGAGGAAGTGATCATCCTGATAATGTCACTTCGCCCCAGCGTATGGCAGGCAGCGCGCAGGTCAGGAGGGAAGAGCTTGTGAATATGTATGCTTGTATGTGCATGTGTGTATATTTATGCATGTGTGTGTGTGTGTATATATGTATGTTTGTATGTGCATATATATATATATATATATATTCATATATATACTGTATGTGTGTGTATATGTATGCTTGTGTGTCTATGTGTGTGTGTGTATACAGGGAGTGCAGAATTATTAGGCAAATGAGTATTTTGACCACATCATCCTCTTTATGCATGTTGTCTTACTCCAAGCTGTATAGGCTCGAAAGCCTACTACCAATTAAGCATATTAGGTGATGTGCATCTCTGTAATGAGAAGGGGTGTGGTCTAATGACATCAACACCCTATATCAGGTGTGCATAATTATTAGGCAACTTCCTTTCCTTTGGCAAAATGGGTCAAAAGAAGGACTTGACAGGCTCAGAAAAGTCAAAAATAGTGAGATATCTTGCAGAGGGATGCAGCACTCTTAAAATTGCAAAGCTTCTGAAGCGTGATCATTAAACAATCAAGCGTTTCATTCAAAATAGTCAACAGGGTCGCAAGAAGCGTGTGGAAAAACCAAGGCGCAAAATAACTGCCCATGAACTGAGAAAAGTCAAGCTTGCAGCTGTCAAGATGCCACTTGCCACCAGTTTGGCCATATTTCAGAGCTGCAACATCACTGGAGTGCCCAAAAGCACAAGGTGTGCAATACTCAGAGACATGGCCAAGGTAAGAAAGGCTGAAAGACGACCACCACTGAACAAGACACACAAGCTGAAACGTCAAGACTGGGCCAAGAAATATCTCAAGACTGATTATTCTAAGGTTTTATGGACTGATGAAATGAGAGTGAGTCTTGATGGGCCAGATGGATGGGCCTGTGGCTGGATTGGTAAAGGGCAGAGAGCTCCAGTCCGACTCAGACGCCAGCAAGGTGGAGGTGGAGTACTGGTTTGGGCTGGTATCATCAAAGATGAGCTTGTGGGGCCTTTTCGGGTTGAGGATGGAGTCAAGCTCAACTCCCAGTCCTACTGCCAGTTTCTGGAAGACACCTTCTTCAAGCAGTGGTACAGGAAGAAGTCTGCATCCTTCAAGAAAAACATGATTTTCATGCAGGACAATGCTCCATCAAATGCGTCCAAGTACTCCACAGCGTGGCTGGCAAGAAAGGGTATAAAAGAAGAAAATCTAATGACATGGCCTCCTTGTTCACCTGATCTGAACCCCATTGAGAACCTGTGGTCCATCATCAAATGTGAGATTTACAAGGAGGGAAAACAGGACACCTCTCTGAACAGTGTCTGGGAGGCTGTGGTTGCTGCTGCACGCAATGTTGATGGTGAACAGATCAAAACACTGACAGAATCCATGGATGGCAGGCTTTTGAGTGTCCTTGCAAAGAAAGGTGGCTATATTGGTCACTGATTTGTTTTTGTTTTGTTTTTGAATGTCAGAAATGTATATTTGTGAATGTTGAGATGTTATATTGGTTTCACTGGTAAAAATAAATAATTGAAATGGGTATATATTTGTTTTTTGTTAAGTTGCCTAATAATTATGCACAGTAATAGTCACCTGCACACACAGAAATCCCCCTAAAATAGCTATAACTAAAAACAAACTAAAAACTACTTCCAAAACTATTCAGCTTTGATATTAATGAGTTTTTTGGGTTCATTGAGAACATGGTTGTTGTTCAATAATAAAATTAATCCTCAAAAATACAACTTGCCTAATAATTCTGCACTCCCTGTATGTATGCTTCTGTGTATATGTATGCTTGTGTGTGTGTATGTATATATATGTATGCTTGTATGTGTGTGTGTATGTGTATGCTTGTATGTATGTGAGTCTGTGTGTATGTTTGTATGTGTGTGTATATGTATACTTGTGTGTGTATATGTATGCTTGTTTATATGTGAGTATGTGTGTATATGTATATGTATGCTTGTATGTGTGTGTGCGCATGAGTTTATATGTATACTTGTGTGTGTGTGTGTGTATATATGCTTGTATGTATGTGTGTATATGTATGCTTGTGTGTGTATAAGTATGCTTGTGTGTATGTGTCTATATGTATACATGTGTATCCATGTGTGTAAATGTATGCTTGTATGTGCATGTGTTTTTGTATACTTGTGTGTGTATATCTATGCTTGTATGTGTGTATGTGTGTATATGTATGCTTGTGTGTATATATGTATGCTTGTGTGTTTGTGTATGTGTATATATGTATGCTTTTATGTGTGTGTATGTGCATGTGTGTGTATATGTATATGTATATGTGTGTGTATATGTATGCTTGTATGTATGTGAGTCTGTGTGTATATGTATGCTTGTATGTGTATGTGAATGTGTGTATATGTATGCTTGTGTGTGTATGTATATGTATGCTTGTTTGTATGTGAGTCTGTGTGTATATGTACAGGGGCGAAACTACAGGGGGTGCAGAGGTCGCAATTGTGCTGTCTGTGTGCTGTCTGTCTGTGTGCTGTCTGTCTGTGTATGTTAGGGTGACCAGACGTCCCCAGAAATATCCCCGGCTCCTGTTGAACTGTCCCTGGCTCCTGTTGTACTGCAGCCAAGCGCTGGGAGGAAGTGATCATCCTGATAACGTCACTTCGTCCCAGCGTATTGCAGGCAGCGCGCAGGTCAGGAGGGAAGAGCTTGTGAATATGTATGCTTGTATGTGCATGTGTGTATATTTATGTGTGTATGTGCATGTGTGTATATGTATGCTTGTGTGTATATATGTGTATGCTTGTGTATGCATGTGTGTAAATGTAAAATATTTGCTTGTATGTGTGTGTGTGTGTGTGTGCATGTGTTTATATGTATGCTTGTATGTGTGTATATGTATGCTTGTGTGTGTGTGTATATAGGTACTGTATGCTTGTGTGTGAATGTGTGTATATGTATGCTTGTGTGTATATATGTAAGCTTGTGTGTGTGTATGTGCATGTGTGTAAATGTATGCGTGTGTGTATATGTATGCTTATGTGTGTGTGAGAAAATGTTGGAAATAATGTGTATATATATCATACAATCACTCCATAAACCCATACCAAATACACTGCATATATAATTTCAGGAAAATATGCTAATAAAATATGGCTAGATTACAAATTTTGCGGTATGAGTGAAATAGCAGCGTTAAGGCTCATAATGCTGCTTTTTTCACTTCCGCTGGTATTACGAGTCTTGCAGGTTTAGGGGCACCGCACACTTTTTTGGCCATAACGTAAATTAACTTACGCAATTGGCATAAAGTCTTTTTTCAATGAGACTTCCATAGTGCCGGTATTTCAAGCTTTTTCTGGGAGGCCAAAAAGTGAGCGGTACAGCCTATCCCGCAAGATTCGTAACGCAATCTAAAGTCAGTAGTTTTGAGTTTTACACTACAAATCTGTAGCATAAATCTCATAACTAAAGTGCTAAAAAGTACACTAACACCCATAAACTACCTATTAACCCCTAAACCAAGGCCCTCCCGCATCGCAAACACTAAAATAAAATTATTAACCCCTAATCTGCCACTCCGGACATGGCAGCCACTATAATAAACATATTAAACCCTAAACCGCCGCACTCCCGCATCGCAAACACTAGTTAAATATTATTAACCCCTAATCTGCTGCCCCTAACATCGCCGCCACCTACATTACAGTTATTAACCCCTAATCTGCCGCCCCCAACGTCGCCCCCCACTATACTCAATTCATTACCCCTAAACCTAAGTCTAACCCTAACATAACCCTAACTTAAATATAATTCAAATAAATCCCTATCATTAACTAAATAATTCCTATTTAAAACTAAATACTTACCTATAAAATAAACCCTAAGCTAGCTACAATATAACTAATAGTTACATTGCATCTAGCTTAGGGTTTATTTTTATTTTACAGGCAAGTTTGTATTTATTTTAACTAGGTAGAATAGTTACTAAATAGTTATTAACTATTTAATAACTATCTAGCTAAAATAAATACAAATTTACCTGTAAAATAAAACCTAACCTGCCTTACACTAACACCTAACATTACACTACAATTAAATAAATTACCTAAATTAAATACAATTACCTAAATTACAAAAACCCCCACTAAATTACACAAAACAATAAAATAAATGATCAGATATTTAAACTAATTACACTTAATCTAATAGCCCTATCAAAATAAAAAAGCCCTAGCCATAAAAGGGCCTTTTGCGGGGCATTGCCCCAAAGAAATCAGCTCTTTTACCTGTAAAAAAAATACAAACAACCCCCAACAGTAAAACCCACCACCCACACAACCAACCCCCCCCAAATAAAATCCTAACTAAAAAAACCTAAGCTCCCCATTGCCCTGAAAGGGCATTTGGATGGGCATTGCCCTTAAAAGGGCATTTAGCTTCTTTTCTGCCCAGACCCTAACCTAAAAATAAAACCCACCCAATAAACCCTTAAAAAAACCTAACACTAACCCCCGAAGATCCACTTACAGTTTTGAAGACCGGACATCCATCCTCAACAAAGCCAGGAGAAGTCTTCATCCAAGCGGCAAGAAGTCCTCAACGAACCCGGGAGAAGTCTTCATCCAAGTCGGCAGAAGTGGTCCTCCAGACGGGCAGAAGTCTTCATCAAGACGGCATCTTCTATCTTCATCCATCCGAAGCGGAGTGGGTCCATCTTCAAGACATCCAGTGTGGAGCATCCTCTTCTATCGAAGTCTTCTTCCCGAATGAAGGTTCCTTTAAATGGCGTCATCCAAGATGGTGTCCCTTGAATTGAGCTTGCATTCTATTAGCTGATTGGAACAACCAAAAGAATGCAAGCTCAATCCTATTGGCTGATTGGATCAGCCAGTAGCATTGAAGCTCAATCCTATTGGCTGATTGCATCAGCCAATAGGATTTTTTCACCTTTATTTCCGATTGGCTGATTGAATTCCGATTGGCTGATAGAATTCTAGGGATGTCATTTAAAGGAAGAATATTCCGATTAAAGAGGATGCTCCGCGCCAGATGTCTTGAAGGTGGACCCACTCTGCTCCGGATGGATGAAGATAGAAGATGCCGTCTGGATGAAGACTTCTGCCTGTCTGGAGGACCACTTCTGCCGGCTTGGATGAAGACTTCTCCCGGCTTCGTTGAGGACTTCTTGCCACTTGGATGAAGACTTCTCCCGGCTTCGTTGAGGATGGATGTCTGGTTTTCAAACTGTAAGTGGATCTTCTGGGGTTAGTGTTAGGTTTTTTAAGTGTTTATTGGGTGGGTTTTATTTTTAGGTTAAGGTTTGGGCAGAAAAAGAGCTAAATGCCCTTTTAAGGGCAATGCCCATCCAAATGCCCTTTTCAGGGCAATGGGGAGCTTAGTTTTTTTAGTTAGGATTTTATTTGGGGGTTGGTTGTGTGGGTGGTGGGTTTTACTGTTGGGGGGGTAAAAAGAAAGAGCTGATTTCTTTGGGGCAATGCCCTGCAAAAGGCCCTTTTTTTTAGTTTAGGCTAGAGGTTTCTTACTTGGGGGGGGGGCTTTTTTATTTTGATAGGGCTATTAGATTAGGTGTAATTAGTTTAAATATCTGATAATGTATTTTTTATTTTGTGTAATTTAGTGGGGGTTTTTTTGTAATTTAGGTAATTGTATTTAATATAGGTAATTTATTTAATTGTAGTGTAATGTTAGGTGTTAGTGTAACTCAGGTTAGGTTTTATTTTACAGGTAAATTTGTATTTTAGCTAGGTAGTTAGTAAATAGTTAATAACTATTTAATAACTATTCTACCTAGTTAAAATAAATACAAACTTGCCTGTAAAATAAAAATAAACCCTAAGTTCGCTACAATGTAACTATTAGTTATATTGTAGCTAGCTTAGGGTTTATTTTATAGGTAAGTATTTAGTTTTAAATAGGAATAATTTAGTTAATGATATGAATTTTTAATTTAGATTTATTTGAATTATATTTAAGTTAGGGGGTGTTAGGGTTAGGGTTAGACTTAGGTTTAGGGGTTAATAAGTTTAGTATAGTGGCAGTTAGACATGTGCGATTCGTTTCGGATCGATATGGAAATTCTGCAAATTCGAAGATTCGGGTCAATTCGAATTTACCAATTAAAATACTGCCAAATTGGGGGCGTGTCTAGCCGGCGCCATGATAGGTCGCACTTCATGGCAGCTCCAGACTCACTACAACAATTTTTTCATATAACTCCAGAATCCTACTAAATGATAACTTTATATCTTCTGTATGGGATTCCTAACACCTGAAGGAATACCTTGTTATCAGCATCGCCCGACCGCAGTGCTGTTTAAAGCTCAAGACCGGATTGAAATGGAGATTGGTGCCTCACTTCTCAAATCTACTAACCCCCCCAGATAGCCGGGTTTAACAAGATCCTTTTTACTGCCGACCCAAGATGGAGCACTCAGACATCCATACCATATTCACAGAGCTCGCAAACAAGCTTGACAGAAGATTTGCGGATCTTACTGCTATCATTAGAGGAACGCACCTCCAGGATGGCATTGGGAGTCTCACAAGCAAGGGCCCTGTAATCACAGAGTTGACGGAGGACATCACCCCGGCACTACAGTCATCACCAACTCAGAGTGTAAAGTTTAACAGAGATACGGACTATAGCTCCAGAAACACTGATGCAAGGGGAATCACACTTGACTTAACTGTAACATCGCCTGCCCCTCCTGAGGAAACATTGAAAGACCCACTCGTGAGCTCCGACTCACCAAGTATCAAGACGCCCTCACTGGTTCCAGACATATGCCACGTTCAGCTTCCGACATCTCAAGCCTTGTACCTCGTGGAAGCCCTGATGCCCGATCACGCGCCTCTGACCTCTGACGGGGGAGGTGCGGCCGACTCCCCGGGACGAGACTCAGAGCATGCATCTTCACTGCTGGTGGGCCCTCTATGGTGTGTAGAGCCTCCTTTCAACTGGAGACCTCTGTCCCTATATGGCATTGCTTACTCACCCACCACGCTAGCCCGAGAGACCCACTTTACCTCTCATAACACCCTGGTGCAATACAGCCTTCGAACTGGTGTGGGCTGAATTAAAAAGACTTCCTGACCTAATCTCATGCTGTATTTCACACAAGTTAATAGTTGCTTTGTTCTCCTTCTCAATATGTTAGCAGAGTTTAATATATATGACTCGAGTTAAGATTTTGTATTTTTTAATACTCTTCTGTTTGTTTTCCTTGTGCCTTAGACCTCACATATATTTAACTTAGTGTCCCTGTCAGTGTCTTCTAACTATCAGTCACCAGCTTAACTGTTTAGTTCTTGTTGCATATATGATAGGTGACCCAAATCATTACATGCTTGAATATACATGTAGGGCTGATTTCACTTACTCACAGCTGGGCATATCTTACTAAGGCCTAGATTTGGAGTTCGGCGTTAGCCGTGAAAACCAGCGTTAGAGGCTCCTAACGCTGGTTTCTTACGCACTCCGGTATTTAGAGTTTATTTACCGCGACTCAAAATACACCTAACGCTCAACTTTCTACCGCCACCTCAGACCCAGTAGTAAACATATACCGACAAAAACAACATCCACGAATCACAAAACAAATATTACACAAAGTACACTTACACTCATACAAACACTACACTATCTTTATTTTTCATATTTATTTTGTTTTCGTTAAAATACAAAGGATTAAAGTTGCGAGATCTCGGGTGTTTGAAAGAAATCCACAAAAATCCATTTTCCCATTGACTTACATGGACATACGGGAAAAGACCCTCATATACCTACATCTAACTAATAACATTATCACAAACATACACTCATCGATGCATACAAACAATATACACCACATGACATACACAAAATATTTATTTATTACAAAAAGAACACGATTTAGTTACTTTTTCACACAAGCTCATGACGTCACTCACTTTACGAGGAAAACCAGTCTTAGAAAAAAAAATTAGAAATCTTTAGAGCCTCCATTGACTTCTATTGGGAAGACGTGCTCGTGCACGCGAAACCCTCATTTCCCTAACGCACGCAAATAGCGTAGACTGAAAAACTCCAAATACCAGCGCTAGAAAAAACATGATTTTATGCGTTAGACCTAGCGATGATAAATAGATCAAGAAATGACTATTTCCCTATGGTGGACTTATGGTTTTTAATTATTAAATATTCACAACACCATAAATTTGTTTCACACTTTTAGATTACATCAACTACAAATCCACATCACTAGTAACACATTATTATTTAAATAAAATTACATTTAAAATTAAAATAAAATTCAATACACATTTCTGGATTCACAAACACTACACAATGGGAAACACCTCTCATTTACCTTTATTATTGCATTTCAGTTATTCAACTCATATGCTTGCAGCAACTGCATATTTACATAGGCTTAACACATAATCACTCATGGATGCACATATATTACTTTTAACATTCACTCATACATGTGCATTCAAATGATGGGGGAAAAACACATTACATTCTCTACAGGAATCACAAAACACAACATATGGATTTGACTGTACTTTTAACATCATGATTCCATCACAATAAACCATTAGGAATTACCTACAAAAAAAACATCATTACACCAGATTACAGATGTCACTTTATGGGAAGGAACAACAATGCCAGACCGCTATATAGAAGTCAGCATATGTGGGACACAATCTGTCAGCCGTATTTGGTCAGTTCAGGATTTAACCCAACTGCTAGCGTGGATATTAAAACACACGCTAGCACACTGAGAAATATCCAGGACGTGACCCACTCAGGAAACAAAATAAGCAGGGTATCAGAACTTCCCAAAAGAATATTAATTCAAAATATCTTCTTGAGGATAGAATTATTTTACAGGAGATAGCGTTCCTTTCTCAGGAAAATAGAAACAAACAAAGCTTATGTCCCTTTAAGCAGGTTGATAGTGGATAAATGAATATGCTTCTTTCTTGCAGGTTTGCAACAAACTAAGAATGTCCCTTTAAGCAGGTTTATAGCAAACAAAAAATAATAATGTCCTTTTAGCAGAAATAAAGCAAACAAAAAATAAAGTCCCTTTAAGCAGGTGTCCGCAAACAAATGTTAATGTCCTTTTAAGCAGGATTGTCAGCAAAGAAATGATAATGTCCTTATTGGCAGGATTAAAGCAAACAAAGATAATGTCCCTTTAAGCAGGTGTCAGCAAACAAATGATAATGTCCTTTTTAGCAGGATTAAAGCAAACAAAGATTATGTCCCTTTAAGCAGGTGTCAGCAAACAAAAGATAATGTCCTTTTAGGCAGGTTAGCAGGCAATCAAGATTTGGAAGCAAGAGGCATTGGCAAAACAAAGTTGAGGAGGATAGGGTCAGGTTTCAAAATTGTACTCACTCAGACAGGGACCGGCAGAAGAGAGAGAGAGAAAACAAACGGGCACCGAGTAAATCTCCCGCCGAGATTTTAAAGGCAGAGAGAGGCCGCCACGTCATAGGGGTTGTCAGAGAATGCGTCACGTTGCCTAGCAACGTGACGTAGAACCCCAGAAGAGATCCGGGAGCCGCGGCGACACGGCGATGAACGGTAATTCATGACATCACCCCCCCCTCAAGGACCCCTCCGGGGGACAGGACCAGGCCTAGTAGGGTGGAACTTGTGAAAGGCCTTAATTAAGGCAGGGGCATGCACCTGCCGGGCAGGTTCCCAAGATCGTTCAGTAACAGGATAACCTTTCCAATGAACGAGATAATACAGTTTCTTCCCACGAAGTTTGGAATCCAGGATGTGACTGACCTCAAATTCAGGTAGGCCTTGAACCAAAAGAGGTGGAGGTTTGAGCAGAGGTTTAGAATACCTATTAGATAATACAGGTTTCAAAAGAGATACGTGAAATACCGGATGGGCTTTGAGGGTCTTGGGCAGAGCAATTCGGTAAGCAGTAGGACATACTTGACCCAGTATTCGGAAAGGACCCACATATCGTGGCCCCAATTTGGTGGAAGGCTGTTTGAGGCGAAGATGACGTGAAGAAACCCAAACCTTATCGCCAGGCCGATATTTGGGAGCCCTCCGTCGCCGAAGATCAGAATAGAACTTATAACGTTCAGAAGCCTTGGAAAGAAGAAGGTGTATTTTCTTCCAATGACGAGTTAACCTCCTGGCGGATAGATCAGAAGCAGGATTTTCAGTGGAAGAGGTGTGTAGAGGAAACGTTCTGGGTTGAAATCCATAGGCTGCATGAAAAGGAGAGGTCCGAAGAGAGGAGTTGTAACGTGTGTTATGAGCCAATTCTGCTAGTGGAAGGTAACCAGTCCAATTAGAATGATGATGATCCACATAATGCCTCAAATAAGTTTCAAGGCACTGGTTAACCCTTTCGGTTTGGCCATTAGACTCCGGATGATGTGACGTAGACAAAGAGATAGTTGTTCCAAAGTGTTTGCAGAGTGATCTCCAAAACCGAGAAACAAACTGTACTCCTCTATCCGAAACAATGTTCAGAGGGAAGCCATGTAATCTCACAATGTGTAAGAGAAAAAGTTCGGAAAGTCTTTTGGCAGATGGTAAACCAGGTAAAGGAATGAAGTGAGCTGTCTTAGTGAACCTGTCAACAACCACCCAGATAGTGTTGTTTCCAGCTGAAAGAGGAAGATCGGTAATAAAATCCATGGATAAATGGGTCCAAGGCTGATGAGGAATGGGTAACGGTTGAAGCAAACCGGAGGGAAGTTGACGAGGAGTCTTATTGCTGGCACACTGTGTACATACTGAGACATAATCTGTAACATCTTGAGACAGAGTAGGCCACCAGACATGTTGCTTGAGCTTTCGAGCGGTGTTACTGATGCCAGGATGTCCAGAGAGAGGACTGTCATGAGCCCAATATAGAATCTTGGAACGAAGACGTTTAGGAACAAAGAGTAGGCCATCAGGAGGTTTGCAAGACAAAGGAAGATCCTTTTGAGCAGATTGTAAGTCATGTAACCACGAGGTTGATAACTGGGCTAAGACTTTATGAGGTTGAAGTATGGTACCAGTTTCAGGAGTTGAAGTGTCTTGAAATTGTCTGGAAAGGGCGTCAGCCTTGATGTTCTTAGAACCGGGAATATAAGACAGATTGTAATGAAAACGTGAGAAGAACAGAGACCAACGTGCTTGTCTGGAGTTCAGTCGTTTGGCCGTTTGAAGATAGAGAAGGTTTTTATGATCTGTGAGTATAGTAAACGGCAAAGAAGTGCCTTCCAACCAATGCCTCCATTCATCCAGTGCCATTTTAATAGCAAGTAACTCCTTATTACCTACATCATAATTTAATTCAGAAGGAGAAAATTTCTTGGAGAAGAATCCCACAGGGTGGATCTTTCCTGTGTCAGGTATACGTTGGGAAAGAACAGCCCCAGCAGCAACTGATGAAGCATCCACTTCAAGAATAAATTGAAAATCCGGATTTGGGTGACGCAGGATAGGTGCAGAAGAGAAAGCTTTTTTGAGAGAATCAAAAGCTTCAACAGCTTCAGGAGGCCAATCTTTACAGTTTTGTCCTTTCCTAGTGAGAGACGAAAGAGGTGACGTTATAGTAGCAAAACCTTTGATGAATTTCCTGTAATAACTGGCAAATCCCAGGAAACGTTGCAGAGCTTTAAGAGAATCAGGTTTAGGCCACTCCAAAATGGCAGAGAGTTTAGTTGGATCCATTTCAAATCCTGATTCAGAGATTACATATCCCAAAAAGGGAATGGACCTTTGATGAAAAGAACATTTCTCCAGTTTGGCAAATAGATGGTTATCTCTTAAACGTTGAAGTACTTTCCTGACGTGATGTATATGATCTTGGTAGTTCTGAGAAAAAATTAATATATCGTCAAGGTAAATGATAACAAAAATATTCAAGAAATCCCGAAAAATCTCATTCACGAAGTGTTGAAAAACAGCAGGGGCATTACACAGCCCAAACGGCATGACAAGATACTCATAATGCCCAAATCTAGTGTTAAAGGCTGTCTTCCACTCATCACCCTTGCGCATACGGATAAGATTGTATGCTCCACGGAGATCGAGCTTGGTAAAAATGGTGGAACCTTGAAGATATGTGAATAATTCAGGTATTAGGGGTAAAGGATAACTGTTCTTGATGGTGATTTGATTTAAGCCTCTGTAATCGATACAAGGTCGCAGTCCGCCATCCTTCTTTCCCACAAAGAAGAACCCAGCCCCTACAGGAGAAGAGGAGGGTCGAATGAATCCTCTGGCCAAATTATCTTTGATATATTCTTCCAAGGCTACATTTTCAGGCCTAGAAAGTGGGTAAGTTTTGCCTCGAGGATAAGGAGCTCCAGGGAGAAGATCAATAGGGCAATCAAATGAACGGTGAGGAGGAAGACGTTCTGCTTCTTTTTTAGAAAAGACATCGACAAAATCTTGATACTGCGTAGGTAGAGGACCAGAAGTATCGGTAGTAAGAGCAATAGTGAGTGGTATTTTAGTAAGTGGTTGAAGACAGTTAGTATGGCAAGATAATCCCCAGGAGGTGAGTTCACCATGGGTCCAAGAAAAGGTAGGATTATGTAACTGAAGCCACGGAAGACCCAGGATTATGGGAAATTGAGGAGTAGTAATCACATCAAAACATATCCTCTCACAATGAAGTACTCCGACAGAAAAAAGTATGGGTATAGTAGTAAACTGGATGAGTCCGGAACCCAAAGGATCTCCACTAACAGTAGAGACGGAAACTGAAAACTTCTTTCTTAGTAAGGGAATAGTGTGAGTGGACACAAAAGTGGAGTCAATGAACACTCCTCCAGCACCAGAATCAATAAGAGCTTGGGTATGAATCTTGTTATCACCCAATTGAAGGGTTACAGGAACAAAGAGTTTATTAAAGAGGGAATGAACATGTTTTTGGCTTAACTTAGTTCCCTGGACAGAAGTTAAGCCCTGGCTTTTACTGGCCTGGTAGGACAATCCCTTAATAAATGCCCTTTAAGGCCACAGTATAGACACAGGCCAAGAGAACGTCTTCTCAACCGCTCAGTTTCGGTTAATTTTATGGTTCCTACTTCCATAGGTTCAGCTTGATCAGGAGAAGGAGAGGCAGTTGTTACCGGGTTAGAAAAACGAGGAGCCAGACGAAAAGGAGTTCGAGTTGAGGACCTCTGATTTCTTTCTCTTTCTTGTTGGCGTTCACGGTATCTAGAATCAAGACTGATGCAAAGATTTATTAAGGCTTCTAGGGAGTCTGGAAGTTCCCGATACACCAATTCATCTTTGAGACGTTCTGAAAGTCCTTTGCGAAAAGCTGCTCTAAGAGCTCCCTGATTCCAATTAGTTTCAGATGCAAGAGTGCGGAACTCAATGGCATATTGAGACACTGATTGACCACCCTGACGTAGGTCTAATAGAGAAGCTTCAGCAGCGGAAGTCCTTCCAGGTTTGTCAAACACGTTAGAAAAAACAGAAAGAAAAGCATCCACATCCTGAAGTATAAGATCATCTTTTTCTAACAGAGGTGATACCCAGGCCAAAGCTCTTCCTTTCATTAAGGAAATAAGGAATGTAATCCGAGATGAGGGAGTAGCAAAAAGGGTAGGACTGTTACGAAAGTGAAGTCGACATTGATTCAAAAAACCCCTACAATCTTCAGGATTCCCATCATATTTATCTGGAAGAGGAATCCTAGGACTCAAATGTCCTTGTGATTGGTTGTTGGGAATAGGAGGAGAGGATGCCTCAATGTTAGGATTGGGAGGGATAGGAGCAACCAAGCTCTGTAATAATGTAGTGATTTGATCCAGCTTAGTATCCAAGGATTGCAAGTGGGTAGCATGAGATCCCAGTAACTGTCCCTGGTGAGTCACGGCCATGGATAATTCAGTGGGGTCCATTTATGGCCCGTTTGTAATGTCAGCCGTATTTGGTCAGTTCAGGATTTAACCCAACTGCTAGCGTGGATATTAAAACACACGCTAGCACACTGAGAAATATCCAGGACGTGACCCACTCAGGAAACAAAATAAGCAGGGTATCAGAACTTCCCAAAAGAATATTAATTCAAAATATCTTCTTGAGGATAGAATTATTTTACAGGAGATAGCGTTCCTTTCTCAGGAAAATAGAAACAAACAAAGCTTATGTCCCTTTAAGCAGGTTGATAGTGGATAAATGAATATGCTTCTTTCTTGCAGGTTTGCAACAAACTAAGAATGTCCCTTTAAGCAGGTTTATAGCAAACAAAAAATAATAATGTCCTTTTAGCAGAAATAAAGCAAACAAAAAATAAAGTCCCTTTAAGCAGGTGTCCGCAAACAAATGTTAATGTCCTTTTAAGCAGGATTGTCAGCAAAGAAATGATAATGTCCTTATTGGCAGGATTAAAGCAAACAAAGATAATGTCCCTTTAAGCAGGTGTCAGCAAACAAATGATAATGTCCTTTTTAGCAGGATTAAAGCAAACAAAGATTATGTCCCTTTAAGCAGGTGTCAGCAAACAAAAGATAATGTCCTTTTAGGCAGGTTAGCAGGCAATCAAGATTTGGAAGCAAGAGGCATTGGCAAAACAAAGTTGAGGAGGATAGGGTCAGGTTTCAAAATTGTACTCACTCAGACAGGGACCGGCAGAAGAGAGAGAGAGAAAACAAACGGGCACCGAGTAAATCTCCCGCCGAGATTTTAAAGGCAGAGAGAGGCCGCCACGTCATAGGGGTTGTCAGAGAATGCGTCACGTTGCCTAGCAACGTGACGTAGAACCCCAGAAGAGATCCGGGAGCCGCGGCGACACGGCGATGAACGGTAATTCATGACACAATCACAATATATACGTACATGTACATAACACGCATCACCCATCACGCAACCACAAAGCACACATTTAGATTTTATTCAGCACACAATAACAATGTAGCACAATACAACAACACAATGAGGATTTCACAACTACATAGGCAGGTTAATAATATCATTACGTCATTAGAAGATTCAACCATACACATCACAGATTCACCACTGTACCGCCCCTTTAGGAACTTTAACACTCAATACTACAATACAACATATACGTAAACCACACTTTTGAACAGCATTATTATGGAGATTTCAATGGGACAATTAAGAAATATTGTCAGATCGCAAATCACTTATATATACAATACTACAGATGGCAGCCGGAAGTTATTCAGTATTAGTGCCATTTTTATGGCACGCATACAATATTGTCAGATCTAAAATCACTTATATATACAATACTACAGATGACAGCCGGAAGTTCTGATTTTTTATGGCGATTTGAATGGGACGCATACAATATTGACATCTCGGCAATCACTTATATATACAATACTACAGATGACAGCCGGAAGTTATTCAGCATTAGTGCGATTTTAAAGGGACGCATACAATATTGACATCTCGGCAATCACTTATATATACAATACTACAGATGACAGCCGGAAGTTCTGATTTTTTATGGCGATTTGAATGGGACGCATACAATATTGACAGCTCGGAAATCACTTATATATACAATACTACAGATGGCAGACGGGAAGTTATTCAGTATTAGTGCGATTTGAAAGGGACGCATACAATATTGACAGCTCGGCAATCACTTATATATACAATACTACAGATGGCAGACGGGAAGTTCGGAATTATTATTGCGATTTTAAAGGGACGCATACAATATTGACAGCTCGGCAATCACTTATATATACAATACTACAGATGGCAGACGGGAAGTTCTGAATTATTATTGCGATTTTAAAGGGACGCATACAATATTGACAGCTCGGCAATCACTTATATATACAATACTACAGATGGCAGACGGGAAGTTCGGAATTATTATTGCGATTTTAAAGGGACGCATACAATATTGACAGCTCGACAATCACTTATATATACAATACTACAGATGGCAGACGGGAAGTTCTGAATTATTATTGCGATTTTACAGGGACGCATACACTATTGACTGCTCGGCAATCACTTATATATACAATACTACAGATGTTACTTTATCGTTTACAAACAATGTTGCAGCAACATTGATCGATCACATTCGATGCACATTATACACAACTATGCACTTTCATTCATGTTAGCCTGGACGTGTGCTTGTTACTATAAGATCGCGTTTAATAAATATTTATTACGCATATGATCAAACATTACAAACATGCACTGTATGTGTGATATTTGACACTTTCACATTGAGAATCATTGTTTGAAACTAACATTTCAGCAAACAACAAATAAACGCCCACTGTGAAAGCATTCGCGCCGCTCACATACAAACAAGTGAATACAATCAGCAATCATTACAAACTCAATACCATTGGACTAATCGTACTATAAATCCCCCAAACAACATGGCCAAAGCATCACTTGTGATCCACATCAGATCAAGTGCATACCTTGTTACGCTGTTTTGAAAGATGGATGACGATGACATGGTAGACACTGCTGGTGCTGCTATTGGCGAACTAGCTGTTGGTCGAATCAGGCAGCCTCGGCGGCTCAGACCGAGACGAAGGGGTCGTCTGGTTCGAGGTCCTCGTGTCTACAGGGTGAGACCCACCTTGGAAAACATGAGCGACTTTGAGGTTTTTGATAAGTATCGGCTCGATCGCGAACAGCTCATTGGCCTTTACGAGCTTCTTAAACCTCATTTGGAGCCACGTATACAAATGACTGCTGTTCCCCCCATGAGTAAGATGCTAAGCTGTCTATACGTCCTGGCCTCCGGGAGTTTTCAATCCGGAGAACTGTACATGCATGGCCTGGCTCAAGGTACATTCTCTGTGGTGTTTGATAACTTTCTGGACGCCATGGTACGTATCAGTAAGCAATACATAGGATTCCCACAGAATGATGTTGATTGGAGGCGCCTGAAGCGGGAATTCTTTGATATTGCTCAATTGCCCAATGTCTTGGGAGCCATAGATTGTACCCACATTGCGCTGCGTGCTCCAATTGATGACTTGCCCTTCAGAAATCGCAAACATTTTCATAGCCTCAACGTGCAGTATGTTTGTGACGCACGGATGAGGATTATGCATGTGTATGCGAATTTTGGAGGGGCTTGTCATGATGCCCGCATCCTCTCTCTGTCGTCCCTGTGGAGCCAGTTTGAGGAAAGACAAATGCCCCCTGGTTATCTCGTTGGTGAGTATTTGTGCTCAACATGGTTAATAATGTTGACAATTGGCCCTGTATTTTTTAACTGTTAGCGTCATGTTCAGCTATAGGATTAAATTTAACCATTTGTTATTTACCGACGCTAATGTCTATTTTTATTTAAATGCAGATATGTAGCATGTCTTACCTTAAGTGTTCAGATAGAGAATGCAATGTAACCATGTATTTAGCATTTTACACAAGGTTTGTTTTCAGAACAATACGCATATGGAGCATGTCTTAGCTGAAATGGGAAGCTATTATCTCATGCAATTTAACCCTGTCATTGTCTCTTTCTGCTAATGTCTATTTTTATTTAAATGCAGATATGTAGCATGTCTTACCTTAAGTGTTCAGATAGAGAATGCAATGTAACCATGTATTTAGCATTTTACACAAGGTTTGTTTTCAGAACAATACGCATATGTAGCATGTCTTAGCTGAAATGGGAAGCTATTATCTCATGCAATTTAACCCTGTCATTGTCTCTTTCTGCTAATGTCTATTTTTATTTAAATGCAGATATGTAGCATGTCTTACCTTAAGTGTTCAGATAGAGAATGCAATGTAACCATGTATTTAGCATTTTACACAAGGTTTGTTTTCAGAACAATATGCATATGGAGCATGTCTTAGCTGAAATGGGAAGCTATTATCTCATGCAATTTAACCCTGTCATTGTCTCTTTCTGCTAATGTCTATTTTTATTTAAATGCAGATATGTAGCATGTCTTACCTTAAGTGTTCAGATAGAGAATGCAATGTAACCATGTATTTAGCATTTTACACAAGGTTTGTTTTCAGAACAATACGCATATGTAGCATGTCTTAGCTGAAATGGGAAGATACAGAATAATATAGAAATTTTTTTATTGGTATGTTTCTGACAAGTTTTAATATGGATTATGGTTTTTAAATAAAAAAAAATTATACAACAATATACTAGTTTAAGTATTCTGTTTGAATTATGTTCTGTTCAAAATTTATAGGTGATTCTGGGTACATGAGCCGGCCTTGGCTCATTACCCCCTTGCGTAGCCCGACTGATGTGTCTGAGGAGCGCTACAATAGGGCTCATAAGAGAACCAGGGCGGTGGTTGAAAGGATGTTCGGGCTCCTGAAGATGAGATTCAGGTGCCTGGACCGTTCTGGAGGAGCACTCCAGTACAACCCAAAGAAGGTGGCGAAGATCGTTGTAGCCTGTAGCGTCCTGCATAATATTGCACAGCGGGCTGGGATGCTGCAGGCCGTCCTGGTGGACAGAGACCTCCTCAGAGATGAGGAGGATGATCCTGTTCTAGAGGGGGAATTCCAGGACGAGGGACTTGATGTCAGAGCAGACGTCATCAACCGCCACTTTAGACGGTAAAGAATAGAAGTTAGACTGTGTAGTATTTTCAATAGATGTGAACTCTAGGGAAATGACAAGTAGAGAATTGTGCAAACATGTTAGTATTGATCAAATGTTAGAATAATTTTTAATTTTCATAATATAGGTGATGCTCTGGGCATTGGGTCCTATAGCGAGTCTTTGCCACCTGGTTTTTAAAGAGGACATCAGATGGTAAGTAGAAATGTATGGACTGTTGCTGGCATGATTTGTACACAAATACATCATATGGCATACATTTTAAGAAATAGATTTTTGTTTACACATTACTTAAAATGTACATAATCAGAAAGGGATACTCTAGAATGACTATGGTTCAATGTCACACAGAGGTTTTTTATGCTCAATATGACTCATCTTCACAGTTGCTAGAAAATAACACAGGTTCATACACAGGCTTAGTAAGCTAGTGACAGATATTTATTATGAAATGGGGGGTGGGAGAGGGGTACAGAACTGATTCACACACTTGTATGATTTTTTTTATTAAATTTATTACATTAGGGAGATGACTTAATCTAAAGACTGAAAGGGAACAATTTGAAGCCTGACAGTCAAGATTGCCCAGACTGACAGTGGGGAAAAAGCCAAGATTGAAATTGAAGTATACCAATGGGATCATGTCTGGCATTATCTTTCAATTCTGCTGACCTTGAAAACCATACAAAGACATGTTCACATGGTAAGTGCAAACTATTTGATAGAATAAGGCTGTGGAGACATCCTATTGGAGACACTTAGATGATTTTCTATTTTGTAGATGGTATTTCCCAGTCCTCTATTTAATGAACTGATGAATAAGACACCTATTGAAGATCAACTGTTTACCCCTGAATTGACTTTCAAAGACCATGCATTATCCAGGTTGGTGCATGCTAGTTAAGAATCACATGAAGAATGTTGATTATTGTTAGCTTACATACATTAGTCATACTTATTTCATCATTAGATATTTAGGGATCACAATCAGAAAAAGGAATACATATTATAGTTGATATAGAGGTATTTGAATGGACATGAAATATTAGATTTATGTTCAGCATACATATATTGTTGAAATGTGATATACATTATTATGTATAATTTGAATTTTGGATATTTAAATAGAATTTTTAATCAACAATATAATGGTGTATGTATTTCATTAATTTTAAATCAATTTAATGATTATCTTTAAAAAATGTTGATCAAAGTTAGAGCATAGACACCATATGATTTTAAATGTATTTTATGAATATTTGACAATGTGTGTATTAACTTTGTTCCATTTTTATTATTTTTCATTTCAGATTGGCATCTGATGACTTCCAGGAATATTTAATTTTTTTCTATTAATTATATTTTGACATGTTAATACTAAACATTTTATTATTAAATACATTATTTTGAACAGATTCTACTAAATATCAATATAATCTGTAAATAAATCAAACTTGGACTCCCATGACTGGTAGTTGGCTATTTGACAAGCACATGCATAAGATAAAATAATGCTTTAATATTAGAAAATAAAATGCTTCCGAGAATATAAATATATATTTTATAACATTAATTGGGGAGTCAGATTCTTCAATGCTTTTATATTGAAAATGTATATATTACAATTATTTAGGATATGTAGTAAAATTTTTATTTTTTTAACATATAATAAGGTGAAGTGGTTCAATTACATGAAAGTGACAGTGTTGTTGAATGTAAAAATAATTGTATAAGATCATGTATCTTCCTTAGGTATCTAAAAAAATTAATAGAAATTATTTAAATTATTACATTTATAAATGGTAGGTCATTTAACTTGATAATTTTTAAAAATTAGTTATTGGATGCCAGGTTAATCTATGTAATTTTCTAGTGGAGTCATTTAACTATACTTAGTAATATTATGTATTTATTACAATCTTACCTCTTGGGTTAGACATCAAATATCTATATAGAATGTAAATTCCCCTTTTGTTTATTTTGTCAATGTTAAATAAAAATACCAAATGTTTGGGTCCTTAAAGGGACAATCACAAAGTATATTTTGTATAGATTTTTAAAAATATCATACAAGAATTTAAACATATTTAGAAAGTACTATAGAATTACATTCAGTCTTTAAATATACTTGTTTTAAAAAAAAAATGCACATATCTTAGTCAATGATATAAGGCATCTATATGCAAACAACAATCAGCATCAAAATAGCCTATGTAGAGATGTATTTAATCCAAGAATATATATAATTACAATATAATGATTGAATAACAAAACATATTAAGTTGTTCAAATATAAGAATATTATACAAAATGCATACATAACATATAGCTTAATGTCCCTCTACGCTGAAGGCTAAAAAAGACATCATTTAATAAATATATTTCAGTCAGTGTGTAAAACAATCTAGAATTTAATCTTAATTTGCTTTACTCATATGTTAGACTCATTTAGCAAAAGGAAGGTGCCTAGGTTTATGATATTTTAAGCATTATTGTGAAATGTTTATTTAAAGGGACATGAACTCAAAATATACTTAAAGGTAGACAGTTAAAAAATTAATGATTTATACATTCTGAATGAGTATTCTATTGGAATCAACTTTAAAACTTGTCTCATATTATGAATGCTCATTGTGATGTTGCTATCATTACTTTAAAAATAAGGCAGTAAATAGCTAATTTATTTGCTTCAGTACTCTGGACAGAACTTGATTGTTTGGAATAATTGATGCAACAATCGTCAAGGACAACCCATGTTTTTATAAAACAATTGTCCGTAATATAAAATATCATTATTGATTTGCAAAGAAACATAACAAGATAACTGTTAAAATTTGATAATCTGATTAAAGAATAAAGTTGATTAACATTTCATGCTCAATCACCAATGCTAAATTTGTTTGGACAGTGTCCCTTTAAGAGATTTAAAGAGTGTATTTACTTATCTTGATATCTTGACATACTTTGCTTGAAAAGCATATCGAGATCGGCTCAGTAGATGAAGATTGGTGGATGCACAGAGATGCCTTATGTGATTGTCTCAACCATGTGCATTTAAATTTCTTATGTTGAGGATATATAAATACTAATGGAAAATGATTCACATTTTAAAGTCTAAACAATCTTCTATCTCTACAGATCATTTGATACAATTGTTTGTAATGTCTCTTTAAAACTAAAGACACCATTGCACAATAACATATATGAGCACTTCAGACAAATACAAGCTCGAGGTTTATTTGCGAATAACAAAGCTGTAGTTTAATATTTATAAACAGATTATCCAAGTTACTGACATTCTAACCTGAATTTTAACATTAATAAATATTGCGTGGGAAACGCATCTTGAAACACCAGATTAGCATCTTTAAACATTAGAGTCTAATGTCACGCAATAGCACACAATCAATGTGCATTATAAAGACATTTAATAGAGCAATGTCAATACTTCACAATAAATGTATTTAAAGAACAATAAAGACATACAATATGAAATGTGTATTTGTATTAAAGAAACAGACCGTTATTAAACCGAGAAATGTCGACAACATTAATAATGTGACAGTATTAGATTTTAAATAGTATTTAATCATTAATATTTAACGGATCACGGATATTAAATCTGCGTCACACATATCCGCATGACAGGCCCATGAGTTACAAATAAGTATACATGAAAAATGAAGTTACAGCACCACCATGAGGTATGTGTAAGGAAGTTACTAAGATATGAAACATTAAGGAACGGCCAATCAGAGTTCATCACACAAACACAACTTGAGTCAGGATGGTCTCACAGACATTCTAACAATATTTCAAACTTTTATCCAATCAGATGTACAGATAAATTGTCCCATGGTGCATCTCATGTTTACTTCACCATATAAAAGTCCATTACACGTTGCCATCTTTGTCAGTTCTCTAATGCCTGCTGGTGTATTTGTTTTTATATATTAAATATATATTATATATACGCAACTCGGCAGGCATGTCAGTTCCCAGGTTCACCAAGGAGGAGAGCGCTGCACTGGTCCACGCCGTCAAGGACTTTTATCCCCAGCTGTTTGGGAACAAGAGGAGGTTGACAGATGCGCACGTTAAGAAGGCCCTCTGGGAGTCTATCACCAATGCGGTTAGATTGGTGTGTGACGTCCAGAGGACCCAGGATCAGATCATGAGGAGATTCGGAGATATGAGGTTGCGCTTATCGAAAAAAGTAAACCTCATAAGGGACTGGGTACAAGCCCGTAAAAGAGGTGGCAAAAGAGAGGCCCCGCGGAAACTGTACCTACTCCCTTATGAGGTGACTTTATGCGAGCTCCTCAATCTCCGGGTCCCCAAAAGATTTAGATCCTCGCCATCCTCGGCCTCCTCTTCTTCCCTCCCAGCTGCGGGATCTGAAAGTCCTGACGCGGGGGACAGGGCAGATGCTTCTCCGTCCGGTGGCCTGGGAGGAGATGATAGAGAATCTGAACCAGGTAATTATCCAACTTCATATAATATATATATTTTTTTATTTTATAATCAAAAAATGTGTATATAGTCAGATACTAAACCTATACAGATCTCACAACATACACTACATATGATGTTTAGATATCTGATTTTAGATTATTGACACATGAAATAGGAATGATGTTTCTTGCGCTCTACAGAATATGCGTCACAGAGCGGAAATGTAATTTCTCATCCACGTTAACATGGGTTTGCGGAAAGTGGCATTGCTTTATACATATTGGTGAAATGACGGATGCGTAATTCCGCTTGGAATCATTGCGCAATGATCGCGAAAATGGCATTTCTCATCCACGTTAACATGGGTTTGCGGAAAGTGGCATTGCTTTATACATGTTGTTAAAAATTAAATGGGAATTCTTAGATTAGTGAAGAATACAGTATTCTTATTTTCAATATTATAGCTAATAAAAAACCAATAATACAAAACAATTATAACATATGGCCATCAATTGATGATTATGTAATAACAAGCAGATATTCTTAAAGATACAGTAAACAACACAACTGATTGAAAATAAGAGTCCAGGATATATTTTTAATTAATTTAATTGAGGAAACTATTAACTCATGGGACTACCAAAGGATTAATATTTTTCAATTGATTTGTTATTAATGTAAATTTTTTAAACATGGCATGATTAGTATTAATGATATGCAATCCTCATTTAATATATTACAGATATGGATGTGGCTGCTGGATCCTCAAGCCAGGGCTTGTCACAGTATGGTATGTCTCTTTTTAATTGACATTTGTCTTAGAAACATGGACTGAACATTACATACTAAATACACATTGTTCAATATTTAGATGTAATGTCTATTTAATAGATGAAAATTAAATAATTATTCGGATATCCTTAAATAACATATTACATTTTAATTGCATGCTCAATACCATTCATGACATCAACATATGGAGTAGATAATTCATTAACAACAACATTGTGGAATCAATTTAATTTTACATTAAAGGGATACTGAGCTACAATTATTAATATTGTCATTCAGATACAGTATGCAATATTAATAAACATAAAAATATAATACTATCATCATATGTGACATATTCTATTGCTAAATGTATTGTAAAATAAAGAAAGTACGTTTATGTGCATCTAAATTTTGGTTGACCAACCTGGGTTTTTATTGATGATTGGTGGATACCTTCAACAAACAATATTTATTGAATCCAATATTCCTTATCTGCCTTTAAGATTAATATCGAGCAACATTCTAATTATAATAGGAGTCAATGTTAAATCATTTTTTACAGTTTGAACATAGAAATCAATTATTTAAATTAATCATGTCAGTGTCCCTTTAAGACAAAATAGATTCATTCATCTTTACATTCTTTTTATTAAAAACTATTGATATATAAATCACATTCTCTGTTGGAGTTACTTTATAGATATCTGCATACTCTAACAGCACCATGATTACATATTTGTAATAATCAATTTTGTTTTGTATTGTGATAAATATGTGTTGTGTCCTAAACAAGATTACTGTACATTGCAAAAATGGCTCGATGTGACACATGTGTTTGTTTAGATTTGTCAACAGATGCTACTCAATATGTGGTTTGTGTGTATTCTTGTAACTTCTTAAGGACATATGACGGAATTATTCCGTCATAAAACAATTGAGCAAAGTGAAAGGCGTGTCCTTAAAGGGTTAAGAACATTGATCATTGGGTATATTTAGATATGCAATAGCAGCATCTGAGATGAATTTGATGTCTAATGTAGTCTGACATTAAACATATGTTCAATACAGATAGTTTTACAGAATCCCCTTGATTCAATCAAGCATTTTCTGGTGTAATGACTGCTCTATTCTTCACATTTTAAAGTTGATTAATGTTAAAATTCTAGACAGATGTGATTTAGTGATATCCCAAATGTGTTTAATAATATATATCTATATCATTCATAGAGAGAGTTGGTGTGGTGAGCCCACAGGAATCCAGCAGTGACATAGAGACGCCTTTGCGGTCTCCTGGTAAGTCCATTGACTCATTTATATGTAATTGAAGGTGTATTGCTAATCAATTATCTTCTGATTATATATTAATTTATTTTTCATATTGAACGATTAATAATTTCTACTTTATTAGTCTACACATTTGTTATTCATAAGATGTATAACATATGTTTGTTTCCATTAGATTTTTTGACAACAGTCATCAAGTGATACACACATGAGAAATCTTAAATGTTCTATGTACTATGCTTTTATGAATTTAACATTAATACAAACAATACATTAAAATTAATATTCATTGACAATAACAAATCTATTGTCATTTGTATGCTCCATCAAAATGATGTAAATCATAACTTTGTGTGTGTATATCTTTAATGCAACATTGATGTGCGTATTTGAGCAACAGTAACATGTTATAATATCTGATCTTAACGTGTACACAACATGTTATGTTTTACAGAGATTGCTGTCACATGTGGGACGGAGGAGGAAGAGGCTGCCTTGGAGTCTGATGGTATGTGAAATATATCTATCATGTTTCCAACATGTTTTTTTTTTGGAAATCATTTTATTGAAGACATTAAAAGTCTACAGCTTTTGCCCTTTAAAAAGGAATATTATTTGTCTGTTCAAATACACTACTGCCCCCTTTCTATATCAGGCAGCATGAAATTCTGCTTGTATATTTATTTTGAAAAATTTCTAATTCATGCCATCATTATGTCACATGCATATTCCATGCCAAAAAACAATAATAAGGTTCAAATTGTACAGACAGTCATTGATATTCATCTGAGTGCCTATATACATACCATATCCTCATTTCAGAATTGTTTAAAAATTCAAACACACTTCGAAGTATATTGAAAACATAATCAATTTGAAATGCGTTGATTTGATGTCAGGATGTATGAGATGTTAATATATTTTCTTTACATTTTCAGATGGATCCACCACTTCTGGTCATCTGGTTTCCGCCCCTGCCCAGTCACAGACCCCTCCCCATGCACACACCCCTGACCATGGCCACACCCCTGCACAGACCCAGACCCCTGCCCATGACCAAACTCATGACCATGCCCAGACCACTGCCAGCCCTTCACATATTTCATATCCTGTCCATCCCAAAAAACGCCCATACACCCCCCTTCGCCGCTCTCCCCGTATTCTGGCCCGTACAGCTGCCCAGACCCAAACTCCCCACTCCCCAGCTGTACGGCCTACCCCGGAGCGGCAGCTCAGCCCTCCCCAAGCCATTCACATCCCTCCCCAAGCCAATCCCATCCCTCCCCCCTGTCTCAACCTTCATTGTCCTGGGTGTCAGATTGTCCTTCCCAGGCACAGCTGTAAGTATCATTCTAAATACACTTTATAAGATACTTAAAGGTACAGTGAAGTTAAATTTGTTAAATTGTGATTCAAATCCAGCATGCAATGTTAATCAAATTTATAATTTCATACTCTTATTAATTATTCGTCATTCTCTTGATATATTTTTGTAAAAAAAGTAATTACTATAATTAGTTTAAACAATAAAATAAATCTGGCCATCATTTCTTTATTGTTGGATGAATGTATCCATCAACCAGCATGCACAAACAAAGTTGATAAACAAATATTTGCTTCCATAAAAAGCAACATTCTTGCTTTCAAAATATAGCTTGAGAATTAAAACATATAATGAATATGTGTAATTTATAAAGATTTGTCATGTCATGCTCTATCTGAATGAGTCCATTAAATATTTAGGTTCAGTGTCCCTTTAATTGGATATCACTACATATACCAATCACCACTACTTGGATCCAAAATTTTATGTACAAATGTGGATACATTATCTCTTGTCTAACCCAGTGGGAATGTAATTTCTTCTGGTTGCTATGTTTACACAGCTTGTCCTCAATGCAAAAATGTTTAAGGATAGGTGTGCCTACCACAGTCTAAATTTAATTTTTAAATTTCTGATGTAAGTACAATGTAAATCCTTTAACAAGATTTGATACACTCAAGCTGTATAAGTGGATCATCTAAAACCAATTAAAGGGGACAACATGTTTGAGTAACATGTCCCTTTAATGATTTCTGTCTGTCTGAATAACCTAATTCATGTGTAAAGAATAAATGTAAACTAATTAATGTAAATAATTATTTGTCTTTATGATGACAATGTATGTATGAAAATTTTTTAGTCTGTTGTGTAATTATCCTTAATATTTAATTTTATTTTATTTTAGGCTGTGACTCAGCATGGCTCATGCTAGAAGGGATAGCAAGAGTAGAGCAGGCCGTGTTGAGGAACGCAGCTGTCCTGAGAGGGATGAACGACACCATGCAGGCCCAGCTCCGGGTTCAGGACTTGACTCTGCGTGAAATTATGCGATTACGTTCAAGGCCTGAATCTGGAGCTGGACATGCACAGGACAATGAAGAGGATGACCAGTAAGTGGAGGATCTGGATATGCTCCATGGTGGCAGATAAGAATCCTCCCTCCACATGTTGAATTTTTATTGTTAGTGTTGCCATTTGGCCTTTTTTTCTGTTTATTGTTGTGCCTGTTGCACTCTTTTACCTTGTCATATGTCTCCAATGGGGCTATGCTGGCCCTTGGCAACTCTCTTCATGGACTGTGATGCACTGTGTTACCTTGCCATGTGTCTCCAATGGGGCTATGCTGGCTCTTGGCAACTCTCTTCATGGACTGTGATGCACTGTGTTACCTTGTCATATGTCTCCAATGGGGCTATGCTGGCCCTTGGCAACTCTCTTCATGGACTGTGATGCACTGTGTTACCTTGCCATGTGTCTCCAATGGGGCTATGCTGGCTCTTGGCAACTCTCTTCATGGACTGTGATGCACTGTGTTACCTTTTCATATGTCTCCAATGGGGCTATGCTGGCCCTTGGCAACTCTCTTCATGGACTGTGATGCACTGTGTTACCTTGTCATATGTCTCCAATGGGGCTATGCTGGCCCTTGGCAACTCTCTTCATGGACTGTGATGCACTCTTTTACCTTGTCATATGTCTCCAATGGGGCTATGCTGGCCCTTGGCAACTCTCTTCATGGACTGTGATGCACTGTGTTACCTTGCCATGTGTCTCCAATGGGGCTATGCTGGCTCTTGGCAACTCTCTTCATGGACTGTGATGCACTGTGTTACCTTGTCATATGTCTCCAATGGGGCTATGCTGGCCCTTGGCAACTCTCTTCATGGACTGTGATGCACTGTGTTACCTTGCCATGTGTCTCCAATGGGGCTATGCTGGCTCTTGGCAACTCTCTTCATGGACTGTGATGCACTGTGTTACCTTGTCATATGTCTCCAATGGGGCTATGCTGGCCCTTGGCAACTCTCTTCATGGACTGTGATGCACTGTGTTACCTTGTCATATGTCTCCAATGGGGCTATGCTGGCCCTTGGCAACTCTCTTCATGGACTGTGATGCACTGTGTTACCTTGCCATGTGTCTCCAATGGGGCTATGCTGGCTCTTGGCAACTCTCTTCATGGACTGTGATGCACTGTGTTACCTTGTCATATGTCTCCAATGGGGCTATGCTGGCCCTTGGCAACTCTCTTCATGGACTGTGATGCACTGTTACCTTGTCATATGGCTCATAGATTCCTTATTTTTACAAGATTATTTATAAACGTTGTGTATGTTTTCTTACATACTAATAAAATACATTTTATTTCACAAATAATTGTCCTCATTCTTCCTGTTATTTTTTGAAAGCTCTAGTTTATGTTGTTGATCCTTAAAGGGACCTACCAAATATATTTGTTATACTGAACTCATATATGTAAGACAATAGTAAATGACTTTAAGATTAACATCTCCAATGTAATCTTATTATTTGTCTTTATATTATTTTCGCTTAGCTCTATCATTGCCTGATTATGATTAGCAGAGTAATTTCTTTATATATGTATATATAGATTGGTATTTGTGTATATATGTATATTTAAATGTTCAGATCCATGTGTGTATTTAGAAAGTCTGCATGAATTGATGCACCTTTACCAAATGATCTGAGTATTGATAAAATGATATAATCCCTGTAAAGTCTTCATTTTATTGAAATAGTATTGACTATGTGTATGCTCTTTTTAAAAACAAAATAATGTCCCTTTAAGTGATGTTGATCACAATTGTTAATGAATGTATTTCCATTTGTAAAGCGTTTTTGTCCTTTTTACAAGAACAAAGACATATAATTTTATTAATAAACAATCTTATTGTAATGTTGACAGCACCTGTATTTCATTTTCAAATCTATATTAGTGTAAAGGTGTAACCAAATAAATCTCTGTGTGTAATGCAAATAATTTAGATGATGAATATTAGTTAACTAATATGTTAACAAAATACATCTCCTCCCATATATGGCTATAGGTAGGCTGACAATAATTAAACCTGAATAAATGACACGTTTAATCAATACATGTATAACTATTGTTATTCAACAACAATCCAAACATATCTTAAAACATCAATGGCATATGTATTTCTCATGTGTATCTTTTAAATGTTAAAGATATACACCATAGCTATAGTTCAAGGTACAGTCAAGTCCGAAAAGATGATTCAGGATTTGTTGTCATTCCTAGATAGCAATCTACACACATACTAGTTCCTAAAATATAAATACGTTTCTTAGTGATATGCCAAGCTGTCACTGAGTCCTTGTATTGTCAGCGGTTTTTCAGCGATCTCGGATGCGCCATGTTGCTTAAGACGTCACCTGCCAGGCTGTCCAATGATTCCTTGTATTGACTGACGTTCTTACGTGATCAGGAATATGCCTTTTATTGGATTGCGTTTTGACGCGATCAAGGATGCGCCTTTTTTTTTGGGCGTTCTTACGTGATCAATAATGTGCCTTTCATTGGATGGCGTTCTTACGTGATCAAGGAAGCGCGATGTTAAGACGGCACATGTAAAGGTAAAAAAACGTATGATTGGATTACGTAGTCCCGCAATATTTGTGCACGTTAAAAACGTTTGTGACTGCATCCAATTTTAAAAAGCTTGCGAATATGTATTATTTGCATCATGTTACATTGTTGACCCGTAGCTGATAAAGACCACCACATTCTCTTTTGCTGTATGTCTGGTTGAATCAACGAACTAAAGAAAAATGTTTTCATGCATAGGATATTTCTAGGCAAGTGCAAATCTCTACAGTCCATGTTTAATATGTTTGTCAACAATATGTTCCTTTTTCTGAAAAAATTAATGTTGTGTTTAATGTTGAATATATCTAATTAATAAATAAGCGCTATTGTGTTTGAATAAAGTAATCAATATGCATTTATCTTTATCATATGCTAAATATATGATGCCGAATTCTTCTAAATGTAATTTCGTTGTATATTTTATTAAAGGTTCATTAGACACTCACATTATAAATCAAAAGCTTGGATTTTGTCTCTAGTTAGATAGTCCATTGTTTAACCAATACGTTTATTTTTTCTTCTGTTCTAAGAAAATGTAAGTAATTTTCTTACTCCTCGCAAAGCCTCTGAGTTTCATGTGAGTACATTCTCCAGCTTTCTCCAGTTTGTGTAAAGGGTCTTTTCATATGTTAATGATGGTGTATTGTGTTGTTTTACGGTTGTAATGGGGGTTTCGTCTATATTTTCAATATAGCTAACCCTATTTTATTTTCAAGTGTTTGAAGCTTTTTAATATTGATATCAGTATATGTTAATCTTGTTGTTTGTAGTAGTGTCTATTACATACAGTTATGTTAAAAATATAGGATACTGTCCCTTGAATGCAAATGTTGTTTTTTGTATCATGTATGAGATCCACATAGTTTAATCTTCAAATATATTATTGTTAGCATATTTTCACCCCCCCCACTCCTAAAAGGACTTTAAACCATATTCATTGTTAAATAAAAATGTCTTTACAATAAAATATTAACACAATAATGTCTCTTAAAGAAAATAGACTTTATTTAACACGTCAATATAAATGTGATTTCAATTTTTTTTTATTTGACAAAGTACATGTAGATATACCAACAAGTTTAAAATATGTGTTAGCATATGTAATGTTGTTAAAGGGACAGTTTAGAAAATATATAATGTTTGTCATTATTCTAAAAGTCAATTCTGTAATATCAAGGATATTTTTCCTTTCTCAACAATTGAACATTTGTCTGGGTTTATTTAAATTTGCTATCTAAACTTATGAGGTTGGTGTGCTCATTTCTTCCATCTTGAAGAGTGCTTGTAATCATTATACAATTTGAGCACTAGAGGGCATTTTGATAGCATTTGTATATGTAAAACCTTGGGCTCATACAGCATATTATTGACCATGTATTGATCATTGATATCTAAAATGTTGTTATGTCAGAACAACAAATAAGTGGTCATTTTTCATAGTCATAGATACAAGGGTAAGCACATAAGTCACACATGTATTTCTCCATGTTTTGTTGTTTCAAAATTTATAATGCGTAATACAGTGTTTTCTTTGTAATCAATAATTTTCTGACTGTCCCTTTAAGCTGTGTTATTGGCATTCAAACAGTAATATGCCATCATGGAAAATTGTTATGGTAATTGAGTTAGCGATTGGGGAAACAGTTTGGACATCACATCACAGAAACCAATCAATATCATGAACAAGGATAGGTATGTGATGATGTGGTTTTCACACACTTATAACCCACACTCTGCAAACAATCTGCCTCCATGGACCCGGTCCCATAGAAGTCGATTATATACAGAGTGTGGTCCACAAGTGTATGAAAACCACATCATCACATACCTATCCATTACACATTAAATTAAAAAAAGCAGTGAAGATGAAAAAAATACTTACTTCCTCTTCCTTCCCCTCTTCCCACGGGGCTGAGGCTCTGGGAGAGGCAACTGCCGACTCCGAAGAGTCCTCCTTGGAGCTGTTGTGGGAGGAGTGGAAGGAAGAGTACTGGGACGACCAAGGTGAGGAGTAGATGGCTGGGGAGGAGAAGATGGATGAAGAGGAGAAGATGGCTGAGGAGGATGAGTAGATGGCTGAGGAGGAGGAGGAGTAGATGGCTGAGGAGGAGGAGTAGATGGCTGAGGAGGATGAGATGGGCCGGCAGGAGGAGATGGCCCAGCAGCAAGAGGCCCAGCAACAAGAGGCACAGCAACAGGAGGTAGACCAGCATGCGCCTCCCGGAAAAAAGTGAACATTTCTTGATGAAGATGAAATATTCTTGTTTGGCCTTCTTCTATTCTATTCAGTATGTTGATGATTTCATTTTGTCCTTGAATAATCTGATTTTGGCCATCAAGTATTCTGTGTCGTCCTTCTATATTTTCTATTCGGGAGGTACGCATCTGGTCTATGTACTCCAGTAGAACCCGCACCTCCGCTATTTCCTCTTGTTGTGCATGTTGAACCCGTGCACGGCGGGGTGCCCGTGCACGGCGGAGTGCGGGTCTTTGAGGGACCTTGGGTTCCGCGGGTTCCGCGGGTTCCTCCTGTGCTTCCGGGGCCTCTTGATCATCTCCCGTGCGCTGTTCGTCACGGGGGGCCTCTTCCCTCCGAAGTGGAAATTCCTCACCACCACTCTCATCCCGGGGAGATGCAGGAGGCTGTGCTGCCTCGTCCCCAGACTCTGTATATAAAAAAAAAATTAAAAAAAAAAAATGTATATATTAGCATATTTGCAAATAAAGGTTTAAATGACTTAGCTTACGATACAATTACAAATGCAGAATCATTAATCCACTTTGAAATCTAACAAACAATCAATACTATTTCCGCTTTTTCTAAACCGTGTTTGTGATATCTCTGGTCAATGTGAATGTTTTTGCTTTTTTTTTCAGTCTGTTTAAATGCACACCTAACCTATAGCCTAGATACTGATGTAACCGCAAAGTAATAGAATGCGTGTAAACAACGTTATAGCATTAATCTGATCCTTAACACATGAAACCCAATGTTTTATCTTTCATGATTTAGAAGCATACATTTTGTATCAACTTTCGAATGTACTTTTCTTATCTAATTCGCTTAATTCTCTGGATATTCTTTGCTGAAAAACATATCTAAATATGCTTATAAGATGCTGATTGTTAGCTGAATATAGCTGCCTCCTGTGATTGTTTCACCGTGTGCATGGCTATTTCTTCATTAAAATATATCTCAAGAATGAATCAAATTAGGTAATATAAGTACATTTGAATGTTTTGTCAAATTGTATTCGCTACCTCAATCATGAAAGTAAATGTTTGCGTATAGTGTCCCTTGAAATACATTTGTATGTGAAATTATTGTTCAATAAGCTTACCGTCAGATGAGAGTGGCAGGTTCCCGGTATCGATTCCTCCGATACCGACTACTTCCACCTCGGAGATGCTGGGACGCAACATTTCCTCCCATCGGCAGTAGTCCATTTCAATGGCAGGGCCGCCACCGGTCCCTGCGGCATGTCGGGCCTCCAGGCTTAACTTTTTTTTCAGTTCAAGTTTACAGTCCCGGTACCGATGTTTGATAGAATCCATATCGCGGTTCCGGCCACCCACTGCATTGACTGCATTCCTAATCTCGTTCCAGAGCCTCCTCCTGTCAGTCGGGGTGGTCTTTTGGTGCTGCAGCATCCTATGCCTGGCCATATAGGCCTCTACGAGGGCCTCCTTCTCCTCCATCGAAAACCTCGCCTCCCTAGTCGCCTTGGCCTTCCCCTGTGATGATGCCCTCTGTTTCCCGGACTGTGAAGCCCTACTCTGACCGCCACTGGGCCCAGCCACTTGGTCATCTTGAACCAAGTGGCTGGGTCCACCCACCGCTTCCACCCCCGCTTCCTGCCCCCCTTCCTGCCCTGTTCCTCTCCCCCTCCCTCTACTCCCCCCTCTACCTGTCCCCTGCCTGGCCTCCATCTCTTCCCTAAACTAAACCCCAAATAATCAAAAAAAAAGTGAGTGTGATGAAATTAAAGGGGGTCAAAATAAAGAACTAAAAAGACAAAAAAGGTGCTTAAAGTGTGAGAGGGATGTAAAAAACAAAGAGGGTAAGGAGTCTTTAAATAAACAAAAAGAATAAGACTAAAAGGAGGATATGTAAACTAAATGTAACTAGGGGATGGGTATGGGATGGGTATGGGGTATGGGATAAGAGTAAATGGGATGAAAGGGAATGGGACTACAAGGAATGGGGTATGGAGTGTAGTATGAGGGGGTAGGGGGTATGGAGTGTATGTAGTGTTATTGATAAGTGTATGTATGTATTGAATGTGTTTGCGTGTAAATGTGTTAAGTGTACAGAAAAATCACTCGCTCGCTAACTCACACTACTTCTAATTCTCACTAACAAACACTCCCACTAACGCTCACTAACTACCACTAACTGACGCTCCCACTAACAACTCTCACTAATAACTCCCACTAACTCACTCACGCTCCCACTAACAGACTCTCTCCCACTCCCACTAACTACCACTAACTCACTCACTCTCTCACGCTAACACTACCAACTGACTCTCTCACGCTAACACTAACTCTCAAAAATTCGCAAACTCTCTATTCTTAAACCTCCAATCTCCAAAGACCCAACAGCAACACAGTCAAAGAAGCCATGCTTGTGTGGTGATTATATACCCTGTGTAAATGTTTAATGATGTACCTATTTGCGTTGTAAATAGTGTTCAGGTGTGCTTTATTAGCAATTAATATTATTGCAATGTGTATTAGGTGTGTGAATTTGCGCATGCTCATTTTGAGTTGGTATTTGTGGAATGTGTAGAATGCGATGATGTCATAGTGGTCGTTTTCTCTAACATTGTCCAATAGTATTCTTTTTAAATGTGATTTTGCGATGGTATGTTCTTCGTGAAGTGTTGTATATGTATGTTTGTCCTAATATATAGTGATATTGAATACAATCTTTTTTCTAGTGTATGTATATCATTTTTAATCCTTGTTGTTATTTAGCGATTTTCCGCATCTTAAAGTATATGCGTATTCCCCGTATAAAAATTTATTAAAACATCCCCCGCTTGTGAATGTGTAATGCTTGTGTGATTTGTTGATTGATTGTTGTTGTGACATTTGCGGCGTGTTATTGTTGTGCATGATGTGGTATGCGTCATATGACCGAGCTGTAAGTATTCTCGCGAGATCGAGTGTTAGGTGAAAAAAGCTATTTTTTGCCTTTCCCATTGATCTCTATGGGAGACTGTCTTACGCGGGCAGTATTACGCGTGTGACATACACGCGTTAGGAGCATCGTTAGATGGTCTTATTTTAACTCTAAATACCGGAGTCAAACAATGACGTGCGTTAGACATAAACACGCGTGGCGTTAACAGCCCTTTTACCGCCGAACTCCAAATCTAGGCCTAAGTGTCATATCACTATTATTTTATTCAAATCCTAAGTTCCCATATATGTTAGCACAGCCTGTCTCTACTTTCCATCCCATTGTAGCTCATTCAGCCATGTAACATTTCTGTTGCAGCTGAAATGGGGAAAGAATAGGTCTCTATTATATCAATATATGTATAGTTATCTCCTCACACATGACCTTTGGATAGAGAGAATTAGCACACTTCACTATCACACATTCACCATAAGTACTGCACTATTCCCTACCCTTCTAATTTAATCTATTGGCTTTTTTTTTTTTTCTCTCTCTTCTCCACTAACAAAGATCTCTCCACTCAACTACTATACAGCCTATATACCCTCAGTCCTAGGCGAACGCAAGAGTAGACACTACACCCATATATCTCCTATTGCAGAATCCACACTGACTCATTCTAACAGGCACTCTTTTGAGATTAGGATACAGAATTATTTTGGGTTAGGCAAGCTGAGCCAGTAAATCATGATACGCCATATCTGTCCCTGAACTACTCATAGCCCTTACACAGTCAGATTTAAACATCAATATTCTCTTTAATTCCTCTCACAGGGACATAGCGCACAACTCAATTCAGCACTTTACCTGCTGGCACCTTACTATAGCAAAGCATAAATTATACTCATATGAGCTCCTCCTCCCATCATATTTACTCCCATAGTCATGCACTACCTTCAGATAAATTACACATAGCTCCAACTATTAATTAAAAGCTCAGCAAGCTGCTCCAATATAACTAAGCTCTTAAAAGAGGGAAAAGAGGAACGTTGCACATATATTTTTCCCCTCTTTGTAATAATGGCAGTTTTCCTACACTTAGATCTTACCCGCACAATATTCCCCCACCTCTCATCGAGTGGCTCTCGCCCACTGCACCCCTCTTACTTATCACTCTGCTCACTAACTATGCTCACCATGTATACACCTCACAGTTCTTATCGACCTATATATTCTCCAATTTCCCCTAAAGCGATTTCTTGAGATACCACTAGTTTTCATAAGCGCTCTCTCTCCTTTAGTCCTTAACAGTCCTGAGCTATAGTTATCATAATATCATGTTTATTATAAAAAAAAAAAATGAGGTCATTTCCATTTAGACTTAACAATACCATAGTATATCCTTTACTTTCTTCTATTAGGAGCGCTTCACTGAAGATTCGCCCACAGAGCACAACCCATTGGTTAGTCTCCCTATAATTCTGTAATAGATATCTGTTTTTTCTCTCTCTATTGTACACCAAAATGTTATATATCTTGTTATTTCATATATTAATGGAGTCCCAATCTCCTACATTGTGCTACACATATTAAGCTCCTGTAATGTTAAAGTCTTTTTGATTTCTGTATGTTTTACCAACCTCAATAAAAAACTTTATTTTAAAAAAAAAAATACTGCCAAATTTACTGAATAAATCCGAAATAGTTCGGATTTATTCGGTAAATTCGGATGGCCATGGATTACACTAGTATTGTACAGTATATTAGGTTATATCACTCTGCTATCGGTTACACCTAATATACAGTACATAATACTAGTCTAATACACAGCATATCCCACCTAAAACATACCGAAATTCTGAATTTCCGAACCGAATCGAACCGGATCCAATCCGAATTTTTTCCAATCCGAATGAATCCAAAACGAATTCATTCAAATTTTTCCGAATTCAAATCGATCCGAAAGGAATTCGAAAAAATCTGAATCGATCCAAACCGAAACAAATTTTTTGATCATGCACATATCTAGTGGCAGTAACGTTGAGGCAGCAGATTAGGGGTTAATAAATGTAGGTAGGTTGCGGCGATGTTAGGGGCGGCAGATTAGGGGTTAATAATATTTAACTAGTGTTTGCGATGCAGGAAAATGGCGGTTTAGGGGTTAAAATGTTTATTATAGTGGTGGCAACGTTGGGGGCGGCAGATTAGGGGTTAATAAGTGTAGGTAGGTTGCGGCGACATTGGGGACGGGAGATTAGGGGTTAATAAATATAATGTAGGTGTCGGCGATGTTGGGGGCAGCAGATTAGGGGTTAATAAGTATAATGTAGGTGTCTGGGGTGGCAGATTATGGGTTAACAAATATAATGTAGGTGTCGGCGATGTCAGGGGAAGCAGATTAGGGGTCAATAAGTGTAAGATTAGGGGTGTTTAGACTCAGGGTTCATGTTAGGGTGTTAGGTGTAAACATAAATTTTGTTTCCCCATAGGAATCAATGGGTCTGCGTTACGAAGCTTTACGCTGCTTTATTGCAGGTGTTAGGCTTTTTTTCAGCCGACTCTCCCCATTGATGTTTATGGGGAAATCGTGCATGAGCACATAAAACCAGCTCACGCAGCTTTCAGCAGCTCTGGTATTGGAATGCGGTATGGAGCACAATTTTTGCTCTACGCTCACTTCTTGCCTTATAACGCTGGGTTTATGAAAACCTGTAATACCAGCGCTGTAGGAAAGTGAGCAGTGACAATAACATGCAAGTTAGCACCGCACCCCTCTTACCGCAAAACTTGTAATCTAGCCGATAGTTTTTTACCATTTGCCAATAAAAAATTTTTTTAAAATGTCCCTGGATTTCATTTTAAAAATCTTGTCACTGTGTGTATGTGCTGTGTGTGTGTGTTCGTGTGTGCGTGCTGTGTGTGTGTTTGTGTGTGCGCGCTGTGTGTGTGTTTGTGTGTGCGTGCTGTGTGTGTTCGTGCTGTGCTGTCTGTGTGTGTGTGTATGTGTGCGCTGTGTGTGTGCACCTGTGTATGAGTGTGTGGGCTGTGTGTGTACACCTGTGTATGAGTGTGTGTACACCTGTGTATGAGTGTGTGGGCTGTGTGTGTACACCTGTGTATGAGTGTATGGGCTGTGTGTGTACACCTGTGTATAAGTGTGTGGGATGAGTGTGTACACCTGTATATGAGTGTGTATTATATCAGTGCATTGCCCCATTTCTTTTAAGTATTTTTTGTTCTAGGTAGAGGCCTGCGTTGTCCTTCTGCATAGGGACTTGCGCTTGCTAGGGCAGCCCTGACATCTCTATAATGTTCTTGTTATCATTAGAAAACACATAAAAATTAGGCCCAGTTCAACTCAACTGTTCCTAATTGTCAGCATAATTCGTCATTATATTCATAAACAGTTGTTCCAATAGTACAAATGGTACAGTATATTGCGATATGTACAATGTTATAGTGCTCCACATTAGTGGATTCATGTTTTTTTTATATATATAAAATGCTATGCATTACCTTAAATGATTTTTCTTCCATTTTTTTTTAATTGTAAAAACTGTGGGGGCTGAGATTGGGTGGGATTGGGGTGGAGATTGGTCATGTTGGGGATGGGGTTGAAGGTGGGGCAAAGGGGCCCCATTTGTCATCCTGCCTTGGGCCCCGCGATGGCTAGGGCAGGCCCTGTTAAGAAGCATCGGTCTTAACTCGCCCGATCGTGTGTGTGTATGTGTATATATGTGTATATATATATATATATATATATATATATATATATATATATACATACACACACAGGTGGCCCTCGGTTTACAACGGTTCAATTTGCACCGTTTCAGAATAACAACCTTTTTTTTCCGTCATGTGACTGCTATAGAAAAGCATTAAGATGCAGTGCATTGAATAAAATAGCCAGTAGGTGGAGCTGTCCACTTGTGTTGCAGAAAAGATATGCAAGCCAAGCAAGCTGAAATTAATCAGTTTAACCAGACCTGAGATATCAAGTAGCTTTTAAAGGAACAAGATCTTCCTGTCTATAAATCAATCCAGATTGGAATGCATAGAAAGAACTGTTTGCAGAAAAATGTAAATGCAAGTAAAGTCTATTTTGTTTGATTGTTGTATTAGGTTTATAATGCTGTTTAGCAAATGTTTTTGTCAATTTAACTTAGTTTAAATATATATTCTGTGTTCTGTGATTATTTTATTAGGTTTATAATGCTGTTTAGCATTTGAAGTTTTCATCTCAAAGCTTTAAAAATAATGTATTAGGTGTTACTTATGACAATTTTGAGAGGGATCTGGAACCTAACTCCCTCACGTCCCATTGGCTTAATTATAAACTGGGTTTCAATTTACAAAGGTTAGATTTACAACCATTCCTTCTGGAACCTAACCCCGGCGTAAACTGAGGGCTACCTGAAGGTAGCCCTCAGTTTACGCTGGGATTAGGTTTCAGAAGGAACGGTTGTAAATCGAAACTGTTGTAAATTGAAACCCAGTTTATAATGGAAGTCAAAGGAATGGAAGTCAAAGGAAAGTGAGGGAGTTAGGTTCCAGGCCCCTCTCAAAATTGACATAAGTAAAACCTAATACATTATTTTTAAAGCTTTGAAATGAAGACTTTAAATGCTAAACAGCATTATAAACCTAATTAAATAATCACACAAAAGACTATCATCAAACTAAGTTTAATGAACAAAAACATGTTTTTACTTGTATTTTTCTGCAAACAGTTCTCTGGATTGTTAGCATGTTAGATAATATTGGGTCTGCACATATTCTATGCATTTCAATCTGGAGTGATTAATAGGCAGTTAGGCACGTTCACCTCAAGCAGCTGGGCAGGAAGATAATAGGAAAGTGGCTGCTAGATCCTGTTGCTCGATAGCTAAGGTCTGTTCTGTGTTCACAGATTAATTTGTCTGCTAAGCTTGCATAACTTTGCTGCAACACAAGCGGACAGCTCCACCTACTGGCTATTTTAATTTGTGCACTGCTTTTCAATAACAGTCACATGACTGAAAAAAAGGTTGTTATTCTGAAACGGTGCAAATTGAACCGCCGTAAACGGAGGGCCACCTGTACACATACATACATATATACACTTATACACGTACATATACACACATATATACACATAAATATATACATATATTATTATTGCAATAAGTTGTTTAGATAAAGTGGATCAAGGTGGTATTATGTAACTACAATTTAATTTAATTATATGTATAAAGTATAAGATATAAGGTGTTTTATATTTCAAGTTAGTTACAATCTGTTTTAACTTTTGTCATACAGGGAGACGTCCCATATTTGAATTTATCGTGTCCTCAATCACCATATTTTGTGCAATAAATTTTACTGTATTATATCAAAATATAAACCTGTATTTTATAAAAATATATACTTGTTTTTATACTGTTCATAAGAATTTTTAATAACACACATTTTTTAGAAAATATCCTACAAATAAATTACATATTTATTATATTTATCAATCTCCATATCTTCCTTTAAGCTTTTTTTAGCGCTCCCCTACTATATATATTTTAAGTTTTTTGTTTATTGATTTGGTAATTATAGGGAAGATTACTTGTGAGGGAGCATAAGGATAACTACGTGGCGCTTATCTTAATTTAACCCCTAAACTCAATTTGTTCCTTCCCTAGCTCATTACTTATGAGCTTAAGTAATAGCAGCCTAGTAATGGAAAAGATATATTTACATGGAGAGAAGAAATACTTAAAGAAATTATGGAAAACGAATTAAACATAACTGAGGTAGAACCTATAGATATAAATACAAAGATGGCTAAACTAGAGAAAAATATGACAAGTGAATTAAAACAAAAAATAGAATTAAATTTTCTAAACAAATATATAGCAAACAAATGGGCCCCTAGAGGCCTTAGAGTAAAGAAAAAATGTACATTTGACCTAAAAAAAGAATTTCAAATGGAATGGGACACAGCATTAAATGAAACTACACAGACCCTATTGGATATTTTAAAAAGATCTAGAGAAGAGTCACTAAAACAATTAGGTGAGAATATTACATTAATTAAGAATGAACTAGTGGAAATGAAGGAAAATAGTGAATTTAAATATAAACAGAAAGAAATTATCTCTAATCTAAACAAACTGAATAAAGACATACTAGAGACTAAATGGAGAAAATATAGAAGAGATGAAGAGGATTATCAAGATATAACAAATGGGATGGAAACACAAGTAGATGAAAATATATCAGGACAAAACATAGATTCAGGTTCACAACATATTACCTTTAACCCTAATAAACAACAAATATATGAAAAACAAAAACAAAACCATATACAAGAATATTATGATGATAGAGGTAATTATAATCATAACAATCATAGATACGAAAATGGGCAAAATGAAAGACAGGGCAGACATAGAGAAAGGAGAACCAATTATAATGATAGGAATTATTATCAACCAAGAGAATATAGAAACCATCATAACTATGATAGAAGATACTATGCACAAACTAGAAACTATAATCACCATGAAGATAAATATAGACCTAATGATAGAGAAACATATAGAAGGGAATACACAGGAAGAGGTGAAAGACACCACAATTATTATAGAAATGATTACAACAGTTTTCACAGGCAAGATAGCTATCATTATGGAGAAAACACACAAAAAGATAATCACAATGGAAATTTTAGAAATCACAATTTTGATAAAACACCACAAGAAAATTTAAATCACAATTGGAAAATAAAAACAAGTAATAGATTTGAAAAATTAAACACTGATAAAGATTCCCCAAGAAATGAGGAACATTTTTTAGAATTGGATCCAGCAAGACCAGAAACATCACAAAACAAGTTAGCACTAAAAGCACCACCACTAATAAGAAAAAGAAACAGAGAGGAACAAGAGGAGGGAGAACAGTCAAAAAATGTAAAGAAAACAAAATAACATCATCATCATCAGGTATCTTCAATCTTAGTAGTAAAGTATTAACTAAAGAAGAAGAAAAAGTGTTAGAACTAGGTCTAAGTTTTGCCCCAACAACAAAAATGAACAAGTTTAACACACACATACACATAAGTCAATATGTGCGAAAATTAACTCTAAAGAGATTCTTTGCAAAAAATCCAATAGAAAGGCAAATAACATCTAATAGAATAACAAGAAGTGTAATCCCAGCTACTCCAGAGATCCAACACACAGACTTAAAGTTAAAATCTAAATTCTATCCAAGTTCTGAGAAAGGTAGAAATCTTGAATTATTTGAAAAATTGGTACAAAAAGATATCGCAAGTGTAAAAGATAATAAATTTAAACCAAGAAATCTATCTAAAAAAGAAAATGAAATAATTAAAAATCTACAAACCAACAAAGAACTGACAATTAAAGCAGCGGACAAGGGAGGAGGCATAGTCCTTCTTGATACAAAAGATTATATCAATGAAGCCAATAGAATTTTAGGAGATATAGAAACATACAGAGAAATAAAATTAGATCCAACTAAAAAATTTCTCTCTAAACTAACAAATATACTAAATGAAGCCTCACTTAAAGGTATAATCCATAAAAAAGAGTTTGATTTCCTTTGTCCAAAGTATCCTAAAATACCGGTATTTTATTACCTACCAAAATTACATAAGAATCCCATCAACCCACCCGGTAGACCCATAATATCCGGTATAGGGTCTTTGACCGCAAATCTATCGCAATATATTGACAGTTTTTTGCAAAAATACGTAAAAACCCTACCCTCATATCTTAAAGATACAACTGATATATTACAAAATCTAAATAAGCTTAAATGGGAAGATAATTTTATCATCAGTACATGTGATGTATCCTCGTTATACACGAGTATTAAACATCAATTGGGAATGAAAGCAGCAGAAATGTATATGACGAGAGATAATACGCTCAACCAAAAACAGAAAGACTTTATTATTCTAGGTATTGAGTATATTTTAAATCAAAATTATTTCTCCTTCAATAAAAAATTCTATCTTCAGATAAAAGGTACTGCGATGGGCACGAGATTCGCGCCGAGCTATGCAAATCTCTTCTTAGGAAAATGGGAGGAAGAGTTCATATCCACGCATGAGCTCGGCGCGAATCTCGTGCTATATAAAAGATATATCGACGATATAATTATTGTATGGAAAGGAACATCTATAGAACTAGAAAAATTCATTACAGACATGAACCAAAACGATATAGGAATCAATTTCACATACCAAATCAGTAAAGAAAAAATCACATTCCTTGATCTGGATATAGAAATTATAGAGAAAGAAATAGTCACTAAAACACACTTCAAAAAAGTAGATGCTAACAACCTAATACACTTTAACAGTTGTCATCTAAATAAATGGAAGGAGAATATCCCTAAAGGCCAATGCCTGAGAATTAAACGTAATTGTTCAAGAACCTCTGACTATCTAGAACAGATAGAAATATTAGAGAAAAAATTCTACGATAGAGGATATGATTCTCAAATAGTAAAGAAAGCCAAGGAACAAGTAGATCAAAAAGAAAGAAAAAACTTACTCATATACAAAAACAAAGACCCCAATACGAAAAATTATAAAGAAGAGAAAGAAGATAAAATAAATGTTGCATTAATTACTGATTATAATAGTGGCCACCATATTTTGCAAAAAATTGTCAAGAAACACTGGCATTTAGTTCAAACAGATCCTATAATAGGGGAAAAAATGAAAGAAAATCCAACAATTATATATAGGAAAGCTAAAAATCTCAAACAGATACTTGCCCCTAGTGAGTTTAAACAGAAACAAAAAACACATACAATACAAAAAGATCTAACAGGAAACAAATTAGTTGGTTTCTATCCCTGCTTTGGTTGCAGATCCTGCAAATACAGCAGCAAATGTAAGAAAATTACATCTAATACAAACGGGTCAGTACACCATATACAAGAAACCATCAGATGTCAAGATAAAGGGGTCATTTATATTATACAATGCACTTGTCAGCTACAATACATAGGGGAAACCACAAGGACCCTACGGGAACGCATACGGGAACATTTGTCATGTATAGATAAGGGAAATTTAGAAACTCATCTATACACCCATTTTAGAGAAACACATAAAAATAATTTAAAAGATTTTACATTCTGGGGTATAAAAAAACTGAGCCCAGAATGGAGAGGGGGAAATTTTGAAGAGAAGCTATTAAGAAAAGAAGCAGAACTAATTTATAATATGCAGACCCTATACCCATCAGGTTTGAACTCAGAATTGGACCTTTCCCCATTCCTCACCTAATAAATATTGGACCTTTAAGGTATTACTAAATAAAAATTGGACTTTTTAAGGTATTATTAAAAAGAAAATACAAAAAGCTGATTATCTATAAAAAAAATGGATATATATAAGATTCCACACCCTAATATCATATAAAATGAAAAATTATATCAAATATATGAAAGGAGACTGTATAAATGAGACAAATAAAATTTGAATTATATAGATCGATAAGACTGATATTTACAATCAATTTACTAACGAATTGTATAAATTTATTATAAATAATTATGTATATATTATACAAAAGTGTAAAAATTCCACCTTATATACATAAAGAAATAAAACATATCTCTATTTATAGTAACACTAAAGATGTATCTAACCAAATAATCCACCTTAAATTTTGGGAAAGATATCCATATATTTAACTATAAAAATGTAAAAATTCCACCTTATATACAGAAAGAAATAATGTATTTCTATTTATACCACCAGAAAAGATATGTATAACTAAAGAAACCACCTTAAATTCTTGAAAAAAATCCACCTTGAATAAACCACCAATCGAAATGAAGAAAGTATTAACCAATCAGGAAGAGAGGAGGGCTTTTTAAAATACCGGGTTTCAGAACTCAAATCATTCGTCTTGATAAAGCCAACCGGCGAAACGCGTAGACGTTACTCACTGCAGCCGATATATCCCCTGCAAGATCTCAAATAATAATTGAGTACGGGGGAAGAAGAAGGCAAAGAAATAAAACAAACGGCCGTTTGTGTATTGAATACTTGAGGAGCTGTTAACACGCCGGAGCGTGCAACGCAAGTTCTCACCCTATTGTCAAGCTTGCTGCCGGAGCTGACTGTCTAAACTAATCAGAACAGAGGGTATTGAACCACCGGAGCCGCACAGATAAATACAGGCTCAAAAAACCCAAGCTCCCAGGAGATTCTTGTATCGTACAAGATCAGGAAACAGAAAGGAGACATACAAAATCTTCCCGGTAAGATAGAATTGCAATATCGCCAGACACAGTAGGTGTCAGAAGACCCGGTAAGCCCTATAATAACACTTACAAACATTCACAAAAAAGACTTAAGTGTTATAAGTTTACTAATAAACATTTCTACATATTCCTCTGACAACAAAATAACGAAAGTGTATCAGATTGCATAACACATATGAACTTTTAACTGGATCTGTGCAATTTTATAGCAATAACGAGAAAGAAAAAAAGAGGAAAAAATGGACTTTTAAAATCAAAGCTTCTAACATTTTTATTTGCAAATATAATTCTAAGACATCAAATTGCAATAAGTTGTTTAGATAAAGTGGATCAAGGTGGTATTATGTAACTACAATTTAATTTAATTATATGTATAAAGTATAAGATATAAGGTGTTTTATATTTCAAGCTAGTTACAATCTGTTTTAACTTTTGTCATACAGGGAGACGTCCCATATTTGAATTTATCGTGTCCTCAATCACCATATTTTGTGCAATAAATACTTGTTTTTATACTGTTCATAAGAATTTTTAATAACACACATTTTTTAGAAAATATCCTACAAATAAATTACATATTTATTATATTTATCAATCTCCATATCTTCCTTTAAGCTTTTTTTAGCGCTCCCCTACTATATATATTTTAAGTTTTTTGTTTATTGATTTGGTAATTATAGGGAAGATTACTTGTGAGGGAGCATAAGGATAACTACGTGGCGCTTATCTTAATTTAACCCCATAACTTTGCTGCAACACAAGCGGACAGCTCCACCTACTGGCTATTTTAATTTGTGCACTGCTTTTCAATAACAGTCACATGACTGAAAAAAAGGTTGTTATTCTGAAACGGTGCAAATTGAACCGCCGTAAACGGAGGGCCACCTGTACACATACATACATATATACACTTATACACGTACATATACACACATATATACACATAAATATATACATATACATATATATATATATATATATATATATACATACACACACAATAATAATAAATAATAATAATAAATACAAAAGTACCTGTAAAATAAAACCTAACCTAAGTTACACTAACACCTAACACTAAACTATAATTAAATAAATTAACTAACTTAACAACAATTAAATCAATTAAATTAAATTAGCTAAAGTACAAAAAAAACCACTAAATTACAGAAAATAATAAACAAATTACAAGATATTTAAACTAATTACACCTCATCTAATAGCCCTATCATAATAAAAAAAAGCCCCCCCAAAATAAAAAAAACCCTAGCCTAAACAACCAATAGCCCTTAAAAGGGCCTTTTGTGGGGCATTGCCCCAAAGTAATCAGCTCTTTTACCTGAAAAAAACACCCCCCCAACAGTAAAACCCACCACCCACACAACCAACCCCCCAAATAAAATACTAACTAAAAAAAAACTAAGCTCCCCATTGCCCTGAAAAGGGCATTTGGATGGGCATTGCCCTTAAAAGGGCAGTTAGCTCTTTTGCATCACTTCCAGTTTTTTGTAATCCAGACATCACGGACGACACGAGAGCCAGAGCTGCATCCTTTACCTCCGAACAGGACTCACATGAGACTCACAGGGAAGTGAACTTTTATATGTTTAATATGCTGGATGGGTATTTCTTGTTAGAGAATTGGTCTGTATAGGACGCTTTGAGCTTCTTAATTAAGAGCTGGAATATTTCTTACCGGTATATGGTTTACCACTTCCCTGCTATTTGTATATTTGTAGCAGAAGTTCAACAGCAAGTTTATACAGACTTTATTGCTGCAATCTTAAATGCAGAAATAACTTTTATATTGAAACTGGAGAAATTGGTTTCACTCCTGTTAACTAATGAATTCATTTTTATTCTTACCACTGCAATCATCTGTGTGTATTATGCCAGTACATCTTTGTATATTATACCAGTACAATTTAATACCGCATTCATAGCAGGTGTAACAGACGCAAGTAAGAACACCATCTTTACCACAGTGTGAAAATATTTCATATCAACGCAAGTCACTTACCTCATATGATTGAGGTAACACCAGATGTTTTTGTCCCCTTGTTTTTTTCTTTTTTGCATCTCCTTCTGGCCCTTATTGACTTACTCACACCCCTTGAGAGCAGACCTTCCCTATCGCTCTCTCTCTATCTCTCTCTCTCTCTCTTTTATATATATATATATATATATATATATATATATATATATATCTATGAGGCCGATTTACTAAAAATGTCTGTCGGACCTGATACGACAGTGCGAATCAGGTCCGACAGACATCACTGAATGCGGAGAGCAATACGCTCTCCGTATTCAGCATTGCACCAGCAACTCACAAGAGCTGCTGGTGCAACGCCAGCCCCGGCAGACTCGCGGCCAATGGGCCGCCAGCAGGGAGGTGTCAATCAACCCGATCATACTCGATCAGATTAAATTGTGGCGATTCCTGTCCACCTCATCAGAGCAGACGGACAGGGTTATGGTGCAGCGGTCTTTAGAAACTTGTGTTTCTGGCGAGTCTGAAGACTCGCCAGAAACACGGGCCCTCAAGTTCCATACGGAGCTTGATAAATGGGCCTCTATATCTCTCTCTCTATATCTCTCTCTCTATTTCTTTCTAATAGTAGTTAGAGTAATCCACAATCCTTACTCTTGGGAATTACATCACCTGGCCAAAAGGAGGAGGCAAAGACAACCTTTACTAGAGTTTCAAGTATCTCTCCTACTTCCCCATCCCTCTGTCCATCCCTAATCAAGGAGAAGGGATGGACAGAGATGCTGCTGAAATATATGAAGAATTTTAGACTTATTCCTGTAAGAGGTAGAATTAGGAGGGTGCTGCTTATGCATTATTCTTCTCCTTGTTGGAGCTGAGTCACAAGCTAACCCCAGGTCTTGCAATGGAGTTCCCCTTCCTGGGACTGGCATGCACAGAAATTAGATTAGAATCTGTTAAAAATCAAGTACCAACTGTTGCAAGTTAAATCTAGTCACAGAGGCTCCAGAAAGATGAGAGAAAAGCCCTGAAACACAAAGGGGACAGGGCTACTGCCGGGATCAAAGCCAGCTACTTAGAAATAAAACAAAAAACACTTAAGGGTTAATTTCCAGATTTGGACTGTACTGTGTTATCAGAACACAGTACAGTACAAATCTGGAAATGATCCCTTAGTGTGCCGACACGCAAAGAGTAAATTTATACCTTTTATTTGTCAAAGTTTATTATATTATCTAACAGCTAAAGCTAAATACGTATAACACAATTTTTTTTACACAAATTTTATAACACAAATTTAAGAAATTAATAAACCACATGGACTCTGGGTCTCACATAGGTCTGAGCTCCCAATTTGAAATATGAGGTCAAGAACAAAACTAGATGGGAGGTGGTAGGGTTTTAATCCTCTTGTAGGGATTCTTGACCTCCTCCTAGTGGCAGGAAATATTTCCCATATGATATGGAGGACTGTGGACCATCATCATTTTACGAAATAAATACTTTTTCTGCTAATACTCACATCTTTACAGTTTCTATTAAATAATACCTAATTAATTAATCTTATTAATCTAAGAATCAGTTAGTCTGGTCCTGTCCCTGTCACTATACAAAGGTCAGATTTAAAAATATCCAAACAAAATATCTGCTGTGATATTATTGAATTTCCTGATTGAAGATATATTTTTTTATAGAACACAATTTTTCAAGTGTACATGCTCAGAAAGCACAATGATTTGCTATACTGATTATTTTTAGAAAAAAAATCCTTTTTCTTTTTTGATAAAGATACACTCAAACCAAAAGTTCTACTACCATACTAAAATCCATTACAATAGCCTTTCAGCCATTTGAGCTGTAGGACTTGATAACCCCTTGCTTTCTGAATATACAAGAAATTTTAAAAAATGAATAACATTTAATTCAACTTAAATAGCCTCAAAATAGCTCAAACAAATTACTGGGAAATCTCTACTTTGCAGTAATTGGCAATTTTTCTTAAATACCACAGCTATTTTAATGGAAATATGTATTGATTATAGTTCTACCTACCAAGTATGCCATCTGTCTCAGCACACATTGCATAATAGCAGGCTCGTATACCTCTGATCTCCTGTTCAGTAAAATGTCCTGTACAGTTCTTAGTATACGATGAGTAATAATCAACAGGATGCATACACTGTAATGGAAGCCATGTGGGGATCTTAATTTGCCCATATGATACCTGCAGAGTTAGAAAGATAATTATTTCTAATTAAAAATATGAATAATCAATGCATTAATGCAAACATGGTTGAAACATGAAGGTTCAAAAAATTATACTAAACAGTTTTTAGTTAATATAACACCCAAAGGCCACACATGTTCCTTGAAGGTATTCTAAAACCAAAAGAGCATGTTTACACCTAAAAATATCCTCTATGCATAATTTAGCATATGATCCTCTAATTTAAATACCTTCTGTTGTGGGTCCAAGATTGGTATTTAAACTACTGTGCAGTCGTTAAAGACTATGGGGCTGTGTAAGCTCTCATTGAAACAATATTAGTCACATGTCGCTGCATTTAAACCCGATTAAAAAATATGTTTTTCATATTTATACTACATTGTGCCTGTTGGTAAAAACTATCCATGTTACTCTTTACAGTACAACCTGGCCTAATAGACCAATATGATTTCCAATGCCTCCCACAAATGGTTGCAGTGGTCACATAGATACTATGCACATGAAAGATGGACCTCCATAGATGGATAGTAGACAGGTAAAGCTACTACATTTGTTAAGGATTGTTTATGATGATGCAAATGGTTAACATACGTAGGCCAAGTTAAAAAGAACTCTGCTCAGTCAGATAATTATAGCATTTGCAACCTTTGCCTTATTATTATTATTATTATTATTATTATTATTATTATTATTATAGTTTTACCCTCCAAATATCAAAACTATGTTTCAAATGTTAATTCTCAAAGACGATAATGTAAGTCTATGAAAATCAACAACTAAATGTTAATCCACAAACCAGTGAACCCAGGGAGACCAATAATAACTGGCATGGACACTCTGACTAAGCAAATATCGGGCCTAGTGGAGAATATTCTTAAGCCTGTAGTTTTTTCTTTCTCTTCATATTAAATGTTACATTTGATATAGTATAAGTTAACATTTGAGTAAAAAAAAAAATGGTTAAATTAATTATTGCTAATCATTCTAAGTGTAAACTAAATGTCAAGGCAAAAATTTGTGCAACAAATCAGATATCAAATACATATGTTCACCAATCCATTTTACCACCAACATCTCCTTTTAAATGTTCATGTATTTTTCTCTTTTTGCATTTTTCTTATTTGGCTACACAAGTGTATTGTCTATCAATCAATATTTACACTTTCATGATGAAGAGAAGCCACGTCTCTTGACAGACATGGTTCTGGCACCATTGACCATAAGCATAATGAAACTCAAGCATAGAAGCGTTGATAGATTTGTTTTAACCGCATACCTTTTGAAGCCAGTAAGGTGATGTTAGAAATGTTGATGATCCAAAATTCTCCCCCATATTCTTAGAAGGATATGGGTGGGGTAAATTTAAACCCAGATAGAGAAAAAAGGGATTTGAAAGATTCTTGGCTTCATTTCTTATCCAGTTTGCAGCTATATCAGTATTCTGCCAGTCCTGCTCCATTACTCTTGTCTTTGTCTTGTTGCCAGTAATATTTGCAACTGGCCTTCCTTCTTGTCTGAGTAGAAATGGAACATCCCTTGTCCAGGCTTCCACACGGTTACTGAAGAGTAAGACAAAAACAAAGCTCATGCTCTAGACTTCCACACGGTTACTGAAGATTAAGACAAAAACAAAGCTCATGCTCTAGACTTCCACACGGTTACTGAAGATTAAGACAAAAACAAAGCTCATGCTCTAGGCATCCACACGGTTACTGAAGAGTAATACAAAAACAAAGCTCATGCTCTTGGCTTCCACATGGTTACTGAAGATTAAAACAAAAACAAAGCTCATGCTCTAGGCTTCCACACCGTTACTGATGATTAAGACAAAAACAAAGCTCATGCTCTAGGCTTCCACACCGTTACTGAAGATTAAGACAAAAAAAAGCTCATGCTCTAGGCATCCACACGGTTACTGAAGAGTAATACAAAAACAAAGCTCATGCTCTTGGCTTCCACATGGTTACTGAAGATTCAAACAAAACAAAACTCATGCTCTAGGCTATCACACGGTTACTAAAGATTAAGACAAAACAAAGCACATGCTCTAGGCTTCCACACGGTTACTGAAGTTTCAGACAAAGCAAAACTCATGCTCTATGCTTCCACACAGTTAGTGAAGATAAAGACAAAAACAAAGCTCATGCTCTAGGCTTCCACATTGTTAGTCAAGATTAAGACAAAACAAAACTCATGCTCTAGGTATCCACACGGTCACTGAAGTTTCAGACATAAGAAAGCTCATGCTCTAATATTCCACATGGTTACTGAAGATTAAGACAAAACAAAGCTCATGCTCTAGGCTTCCCCACGATTACTGAAGTTTCAGAAAAAACAAAGTTCATGCTCTAGGCTTCCACACGGTTACTGAAGTTTCAGACAAAACAAAACTCATGCTCTAGGCTGCCACACGGTTACTGTAGTTTCAGAGAAAACAAAACTCATGCTCTAGGCTGCCACACGGTTACTGTAGTTTCAGAGAAAACAAAACTCATGCTCTAGGCTTCCACATGGTTACTGAGGTTTAAGACAAAAACAAAGCTTATGCTCACACTGAAAGAACATGCGCCTAGATTTAGAGTTTTGTTGGTAAAGTGCTAACGAGCCTTTTTTTTCCAGCGCACCCTTAAGACAACGCTGGTATTACGAGTTGTCTGAATGGCTGCGTTAGCCTCAGAAAAGGGAGCGTTGAGCATAAGTTAGCTCCACTTCAACCCTCAATACCAGCGTTGTTTACAGTAGCGGCAAGCTGGAGAAACGTGCTCATGCACGATATTCCCTTAGGAAACAATGGGGCTGAGCTGGCTAAAAAAAAAACTAACACCTGCAAAAAAGCAGCGTTCAGCTCCTAACGCAACCCCATTGTTTCCAATGGGGAAACACTTTCTAAGTCTACACCTAACACCTTAACATGAACCCCGAGTCTAAACACCCCTAACCTTACACTTATTAACGCCTAATCTGCCGCCCCCGCTATCGCTGACACCTGCATTTTATTATTAACCCCTAATCTGCCGCTCTGGACACCGCCGCAACCTACATTATAGCTATGAACCCCTAATCTGCTGCCCCTAACATCGCCGACACCTATAATATATTTATTACCCCCTAATCTGCCCCCCCAACGTCGCCGACACCTACCTACACTTATTAACCCCTAATCTGCTGACCGGACATCGCTGCCACTATAATAAATGTATTAACCCCTAAACCTCCGCACTCCCGCCTCGCAAACACTATAATAAATTTTATTAACCCCTAATCTGCCCTCCCTAACATCGCCGCCACCTACCTACAATTACTAACCCCTAATCTGCCGCCCCCAACATCGCCGCTACTATAATAAAGTTATTAACCCCTAACAACCCCTGACTTAAATATAATTTAAAGAACTCTAAATAAATTTACTATCATTAAATAAATTAATCCTATTTAAAACTAAATACTTACCTATAAAATAAACCCTAATATAGCTAGAATATAACTAATAGTTACATTGTAGCTATTTTAGGATTTATATTTATTTTACAGGCAACTTTGTATTTATTTTAACTAGGTACAATAGCTATTAAATAGTTAATAACTATTTAATAGCTAACTAGTTAAAATAATTACAAAATTACCTGTAAAATAAATCCTAACCTAGGTTACAAATACACCTAACACTACACTATCATTAAACTAATTAAATAAATTACCTACAATTATGTAAACTAAAATACAATTAAATAAACTAAACTATAATACAAAAACAAACAAACACTAAATTACAGAAAATAAATAAAAATTACAATACGTTTAAACTAATTACACTAAATCTAAGCCCCCTAATAAAATAAAAAAGCCCCCCAAAATAATAAAATGCCCTACCCTATCCTAAATTACAAAATAATCAGCTCTTTTACATGTAAATAAAAATACAATCCCCCCCCAACATTACAACCCACCCCCCACATATCCCTACTCTAAAACCCACCCGATCCCCCTTTAAAAAAAACTAACATTACCCCCCTGAAGATCACCCTACCTGGAGCCGTGTTCACCCAGCCGGGCACCGATGGGCCAGAAGTGGACATCGGGAGTGGCAGAAGTCTTCATCCGATCGGGGCAGAAGAGGTCCTCCAAGCGGCAGATGTCTTCATCCAAGCGGTATCTTCAATCTTCAATCAACCGGAGCTGAGCCATCTTGAATCCATCCGACGCGGAGCGATCCTCTTCTTACCATGTCCTAAGGCCGAATGAAGCTTCCTTTAAATGACGTCATCCAAGATGGCATCTCTCGAATTCCGATTGGCTGATAGGATTCTATCAGCCAATCAGAATGAAGGTAGGAAAAATCTGATTGGCTGATGCAATCAGCCAATCAGATTGAAGTTCAATCCGATTGGCTGATCCAATCAGCCAATCGGATTGACCTCGCATTCTATTGGCTGATCGGATTGAATCAGCCAATCAGATTTTTCCTACCTTAATTCCGATTGGCTGATAGAATCCTATCAGCCAATCGGAATTGAAGGGACGCCATCTTGGATGACGTCATTTAAAGGATGGCTCCACGTCGGCTCCTTTGAAGATGGCTCCGCTCCGGATGGATGAAGATTGAAGATGCCGCCTGGATGAAGACTTCTACCGGATGAATGACCTCTTCTGCGCACCTTGGATGATGATTTCCGCACGGTTGGGTGAAGACGACTCAAGGTAGGGAGATCTTCAGGGGGTTAGCGTTAGGTTTTTTTAAGGGGGGTTTGGATGGGTTAGAGTAGGGGTATGTGGGTGGTGGGTTTTAATGTTGGGGGGTTGTATTTTTTTTACAGGTAAAAGAGCTGATTACTTTGGGGCACTGCCCCGCAAAAAGCCCTTTTAAGGGCTGGTAAAAGAGCTGATTACTTTTCTAATTTAGAATAGGGTAGGGCATTTTTTTATTTTGGGGGGATTTTTTATTTTATTAGGGGGCTAAGATTAGGTGTAATTAGTTTAAACTTCTTGTAATTTTTTTTTATTTTTTGTAATTTAGTGGGGGGGGTTTGTATTATAGAATAGTTTATTTAATTGTATTTTAGTTTAGCTAATTGTAGTTAATTTATTTAATTTATTTATTTAATGATAGTGTTAGGTGTATTTGTAACTTAGGTTAGGATTTATTTTACAGGTAATTTTGTACTTATTTTAACTAGGTAGCTATTAAATAGTTATGAACTATTTAATAGCTATTGTACCTAGTTAAAATAAATACAAAGTTGCCTGTAAAATAAATATAAATCCTAAAATAGCTACAATGTAATTATTAGTTATATTGTAGCTATATTAGGGTTTATTTTATAGGTAAGTATTTAGTTTTAAATAGGAATAATTTATTTAATTAAAGGAATATTATTTTGTTTAATTTAAATTATATTTAAGTCAGGTTGTGTTAGGGTTAGACTTCGGTTTAGGGGTTAATAACTTTATTATAGTAGTGGCGATGTTGGGGGCGGGAGATTAGGGGTTAATAATTGTAGGTAGGTGGCGGTGATGTTAGGGAGGGCAGATTAGGGGTTAATAAAATTTATTATAGTGTTTGCGAGGTGGGAGTGCGGCGGTTTAGGGGTTAATACATTTATTATAGTGGCGGCGAGGTCCGTTCGGCAGATAAGGGGTTAATAAGTGTAGGTAAGGTAGCGGCGACGTTGGGGGGGGCAGATTAGGGGTAATAAATATAATCTAGGTGTCGGCGATGTTAGGGGCAGCAGATTAGGGGTTCATAGGGATAATGTAGGTTGCGGCGGTGTCTGGAGCGGCAGATTAGGGGTTAATAATATAATGCAGGTGTCAGCGATAGCGGGGGCGGCAGATTAGGGGTTAATAAGTGTAAGGTTAGGGGTGTTTAGACTCGGGGTTCATGTTAGGGTGTTAGGTGCAGACTTAGAGAGTGTTTCCCCATAGGAAACAATGGGGCTGCGCTAGGAGCTGAACGCTGCTTTTTTGCAGGTGTTAGTTTTTTTTCCAGTCAGCTCAGCCCCATTGTATCCTATGGGGATATCGTGCACGATTTTCCAGCTTACCGCTACCATAGGCAACGCTGGTATTGAGAGTTGATGGGAAGGTAAATTATGCTCAACGCTCCCTTTTCTGAGCCTAACGCAGCCACTCAGACAACTCTAAATACCAGCGTTGTCTTAAGGGTGCGCTGGGAAAAAAAGCAGCGCTAGCTACGCGGGTCTTTACCGACAAAACTCTAAATTTAGGCGTTAGTTTTTGTTTTTTTAGTAATTTAGGCTTTTTATTTTTTGTTATTTTTTAATGCAGTTAGTATCTTTTTATTTTCAGTAAGTGAATTTTATTTGGGGTTAAGTTAGGAGGTGTTAGGCTAGGGGGCTTAGCTATTAGGTTAAAGGGACATAATACTCATATGCTAAATCACTTGAAACTGATGCAGTATAACTGTAAAAAGCTGACAGGAAAATATCACCTGAGCATCTTTATAGAATAAAGGAAGATATTTTACCTCACAATATTCTCAGCTAACCAGAGTAAGTAATGTGTAATAAGTTATACTCAGCTGTTGCTCAGCTGCAGGTAAAAAAAATATGAAGAAATGAACAGCAGCCAATCAGCATCAGCAGTGCTGAGGTCATTAACTCTTTTACTGTGATCTCATGAGATTTCACTTAACTCTCATGAGATTTCATAATAAACTTCCTTAAACTGAATAGGGAAATAAGATGAGTGTGCACGTAAGCTCACTCCCTTAGCTGTCCCGGGACAGACATACTGATTTGCAGCTTAGAAGTCCTTTACAATGGGAAGTGGCTACTGAGGAATTTTTTAGGTCCTTTACAATGGGAAGTGGCTACTGAGGAATTTTTTAGGTAAAATATCTTTCTTTTTTACATAGAGATGTTCAGGTGATATTTTCTTTTTACAGCTATGCTGCATCACTTTCAAGTGTTTCAACATTTGGGTATCATGGCCCTTTAATACTTTGCATTGTGGCGGTTTGGCGGTTTAGGGGTCAATAGGTTAATTAGAAAAGTTTTCTATGTCCTCATATATACTTCTTGAAGGCTTGCTGCTAAAGTTACATTTTCATTCTATTTATCTTACTAAGAGCTGTGAGAAATATTATTGTACATGTATAACCCTAGCTTTAAATTGGTGCTCTCATAGTAACCATTGAGTTTTTTAAGATGAAAACATATAGAGCATGCTTGATATACGATATACTTTACCTATCATACTTCAACTACCACCTCCCGCCCCCCCATTATTATTATTATTATTATACTAAACCTCCTAACTTAGGAGGGTTAACCAAGCGTTTTTTCTCGCTTATACCGCTCTATGCCCACTTAAGCAACTCTTGCAGTAAAATACAATTGTAATCTTATTTTCCTCTTCGTAGCTTAGCAAGATTGCTTAGGAACCCAACACAACATACCAACATATCTCACCATATTATCTACATTTAAGATTGTCACTCTCCTTGTTGGTATCATTTGAAATACTAATTGCTAACAGCTTATGTAAAAAAGGAAAAAGAGGTTCTGGACTTCCACATAGTATTTTCTATAATGTGAAATTTATTTATCTGTATGGAAGCTGTTAAATTGAAATGCCTTATCTATGTTTGTCTTCGGTTATGATATTTCATATAAATTGTATTGATTTCGCACAACCTCAATAAAAAATTAAGAAAAAAATAAATAAATAGGTTAATTAGATACTTTGCATTGGGGGGGGGGGGTTGGTGGTTTAGGTGGTAATAGGTTAATTAGATACTTTGAGTTGTGGGGGGTTGATGGTTTAGGGATTACTAAGTTAATTAGGTACTTTGAGTTGTGGCCAGTTGGCAGTTTCGGTGTTAATAGTTTAATTACAAACATTGTGTTGTGGGGGGTTCGTGGTTTAGGGGTTATAGGTTTATATATTAGTTTGCGTTATGGGGGGATGGTGGTTTAGGGGTTAATACATTTATTAGACATTGCAATGTGGGGGGGTGGCAGTTTAGGGGGTTGGAATGGCGTTGTGACCTGTCGGTTTAATTTTTTTAATTTTTAGATTTTTACATGCAAATTCAACGTGTTTGTTTGTTTTACGTGCCGCAATGATATACTGCCTTCAGTTACTGGCAACGCTAGAAATATGTAGTTGTACATATTTCGGAACCTCTCCAGTTTATCTGACTTACAGCAGCATAGCATCTGGCGGCATGGTTTATGTGATTCACCCGATGTGTGAGGTGAACTTACGGGTGACGTGGGTTTCAGCAGTTGCGATGAAACTTACTCCACATATGTAATATCGCCCCTTGTATGTAAGATTAAGCATGTCACAATATACCAAAGCTTTGTCTTTGTTCATTACACATGAATATAAATAATAAAAAAACTAAGAAATACAAACCAACATGCGTAGAATTAAATACTATAATAAGGGAGAGATATATTTTAACACAATGTGATACTAAATGACTTACCACATACCTAAGTGAATGAGATCCACTTCTATAATCTTGTTTTCCAATTTTTTTAGTAACATATCCATATTTATTCACAATATCCATCCACGTTGGGTAATCTTGATCAAGACACTTGAAGTTATTCCATGATTCAGTTAAATGTGGGAAAAGTCCACTCCACATGGCTATAAAGAGGAAAGGTCATTTTTACATAAGTTCAGCTTTTTCTTGGCTACTTTCTCATTATCATGGCTAATTACAAATATATAAATTACAAATTAATTGCTAAAGCTTCTTGCAGCAAGTTATCAAATATTCTGGAAAAGGATAAATTCAACAGCTTATATATGCAGTCACATATTCAACCTTAGAAATATTTGCAGAAATAACCACTGGATAATGGATTTTGTGTTCAGAACTAATTGCTATTATCTGTATTTATTTATTTGTCTGTTTCTTACGTTTAATCCCAGCACTAAAAAACAAGTTTTTTTTTTTGTTTTTTTTAAAAGATACAAAACACTATAGTCAGAAAACAGAATTTATGTTTACCTGATAAATTTCTTTCTCCTACGGTGTATCCGGTCCACGGCTTCATCCTTACTTGTGGGATATTCTCATTCCCTACAGGAAGTGGCAAAGAGAGCACACAGCAGAGCTGTCCATATAGCTCCCCCTCTGGCTCCGCCCCCCAGTCATTCGACCGACGGTTAGGAGAAAAAGGAGAACCATAGGGTGCAGTGGTGACTGTAGTGTACAAAAATAAAAATTTAAACCTGACCAAATGCCAGGGCAGGCCGTGGACCGGATACACCGTAGGAGAAAGAAATTTATCAGGTAAACATAAATTCTGTTTTCTCCTACATTGGTGTATCCGGTCCACGGCTTCATCCTTACTTGTGGGAACCAATACCAAAGCTTTAGGACACGGATGAAGGGAGGGAACAAGTCAGGTAACCTAAACGGAAGGCACCACTGCTTGCAAAACCATTCTCCCAAAAATAGCCTCCGAAGAAGCAAAAGTATCGAATTTGTAAAATTTGGCAAATGTATGCAGTGATGACCAAGTCGCTGCTGTCACGCTCAGCTGCTGGGAAGCTCTGCAGTCCTCTCTGTGTGCTTGATTGACAGGTGTCTGAGCCACCCCTTCCTGATGATGTCACAACCAGGCTTTTTATTCTTGGCTTCCTGTTTCTCCAGTGCCAGTTTGTTTGTTAACTTTTTGGCTTCTGATAGGATTTCGCTGAGGAATCTCTCTAACTGCTGCTTTTCTGTTGACAATCTCTTCAAGGATTTACTATGCTGGATTAACCTTCAACCTCCTGATTACCTGTCTCCAAACAATTCAAGTACTGTTTGTTTTGGGAAACTTTCAAACTTCCTGTTTACCTGCTGCAAAACCTGCATATTCAGACTACTCTGTTTACTGCCAAACTATTCAAATACTGTTATTTCTGTGAAACCTTCAATCTGCATGTTTACCTGTTTCCAAACTATGCAAATACAATTATTCAGTGTAAACCTTCAAACTGCTTGATATCCTGTTGCCAATCTCAACAAGTACTGATTAATCTGAGTTAACCTTCAAACTACCAGCTTACCTGTTGCTATCTCTGCAAGTTCTGACAACACAGTGTTAACCTTCAAACTACCTGATTACATGCTGTTAATTCTGCAAGTTCTGACTACACAGTGTTACCCTCAAACTGCCTGATTACCTGTTGCATACTCTGCAAAGACTGTCTACTCAGTGTTAACCCTCAAACTGCCTGATTACCTGTTGCATACTCTGCAAAGACTGTCTACACAGTGTTAACCTTCAGACTGCCTGATAACAAATGACCTACTCCTGCATTATTAACTGTTTCCTGTTTTACCCTTATTCTGTCTGAGTATAAGTGGACTATCCCTGCTCTCCTGATACTGTGGAAGACATTTCCTGAAACCAGTTCCTTATTCAGAAGTCTATCTGGCTGATATCATGAATTACTTTGGCACAGGCTAACCCTGCTCCATATCGTGAGTACTTTGTTTTTTGGAGGATGTCGTGGGGTCACGTCCTGGATTAAACTCAGAGTGCAAGGGTGTTGTTTAAGTTCGCCCTAGCATTTGGGTCTTCTTCTGGACATTTCCTAACCTGACAGTACAAACTGGCCATAATATGGACCCTGACGAGTTATCCAGGGCTGTGGCTCTACAAGGGCAACTTCTAGGAAATCATTCTGCTCATTTGCAATCTTTGGAATCCAAGCTTGACCAGATTACTTCTCTGCTACATAACCTCTCCGCTCCTTCTCAAGCGACGGTGACTCCTGCTGCCACTGCTACTAGCACCAATGCTGTCTTTAATCCACCTCAAACTGTTGGACAGAATATACCACGAATCCCACTTCCAGATAAATATGACGGTAATCCTGAAGAATGCCGTGGATTCCTTAATCAGTGTTGTTTACACTTCAGAAACAATCCTCAAGTTTTTTCCAATTCTACTTCCAAAATCACCTTTATTATTTCTCTCTTGAAGGGTAAGGCTCTAGCCTGGGTGTCCCCTCTTTTAGAGAAGAATGATCCGTTACTACAGGATGTGGAATTATTTGTGTCCATTTTTTCTTCTGTTTTTGACAAGCCTGGGCGGTCTGCAGCTGCTGAGGCAGGATTGTTGGATCTGAGACAGGGATCCCTTTCGGTAGCTCAATATGCTATTGAATTCAGGACTTTAGCCGCAGAAACTGATTGGAACCATGGAGCCTTACGGGCAGCCTTTCGCAAAGGACTTTGCGAACGCCTTAAGGATGAACTTGTATTTCGGGAACTCCCTGATTCATTGGAGGGTCTTATCAATTTATGTATTACTCTTGACTGCCGGCATTCGGAACGTCTTCAGGAGAGAGATAGGAATCGGAAATCCTTTGTTAAATCTTCTTTTCGTCCTCCTATTCGAACCTCAAGTCTTTCTAATAATAATTCCCAATCTCCTGAGTCTGTGGAACCCATGGAAGTAGGAGCTATTAAATTGTCAGAAGCTGAACGCCATAGAAGGCATGCTCTTGGGTTATGTCTGTATTGTGGTACCAAAGGACATTTACTGAAGGACTGTCCTATCCGGCCAGTAAAAGCCAAGGCTTAACTTTTGATAGAGGGACAGAGTTAAGCCAGAATCCCATGTCTTCCCTCAATTCTAAACTTTTTGTTCCTGTAACTATCTCTTTTGGAAACACCAAGTTTCGAGCTCAAGCTCTCATCGATTCTGGAGCTGCTGGAGTATTCATTGATTCAAACTTTGCTGACTCTCTCAGGATTCCTCTTCAAGCCAAGAAACAGTTAATTAAGGTAACTACTGTCAGTGGACAGCCTCTAGGTACTGGTATCATACAACATTCTACCATTCCTCTTCTTTTGACTGTGGGCATACTTCATTCTGAAATTATTCGTTTTGATGTAATTTCTTCTCCCCACATACCATTGATTCTGGGGTTACCTTGGTTGCAGCTTCATGATCCAGTTTTCTCATGGTCTAAAGGAGAACTTATTTCCTGGGGAACTACCTGTTTCAAACATTGCCTGCAAAATCCCTCTAAACCATCCTGTCCTGTCGTAGCTATGGTGGAAGTTCCTGAATCATTGCCCAATTACTATCATGCCTTTTGTGATGTGTTTTCTAAAAAAGAGGCTGAGACGTTACCTCCACACCGGATATTTGACTGTCCTATCGAATTGTATTCAGGGGCTCCTCTACCTAAGGGAAGGACCTATCCCCTCTCTCGTCAAGAAAATGTCTCTCTTGAGGAATACATAAAGGACAACTTAGCCAGAGGATTCATTCGTCCTTCCTCTTCACCTGTGGGTGCAGGTTTTTTCTTCATTGGGAAAAAAGATGGAGGTCTTCGTCCCTGTATTGATTATCGAGCCTTGAATCAGATTACTGTCAAAAACAGCTATCCTCTGCCGCTCATTTCTGAGTTATTCGATCGTCTTCAAGGTGCTTCTATTTTTTCCAAGTTAGATCTCCGTGGGGCCTACAATCTGGTCAGAATCCGTAAAGGAGACGAATGGAAGACGGCATTTAACACTAGATTTGGTCACTACGAGTATCTAGTAATGCCATTTGGATTGTGCAATGCACCAGCAGTATTTCAGCACTTTGTCAACGAAATCTTCAGAGATTATCTAAATCAATTTGTTATCATTTACCTCGATGACATTCTAATCTATTCGAAAACATTACAGGAACATGTATATCATGTAAGACTGGTTCTTCAGAGGTTACGAGACAATTCCCTGTTCGCTAAATTGGAGAAATGCTCTTTTCATCAGAGTTCCATCCCCTTTTTGGGGTATATCATTTCTGAATCAGGTTTTGAGATGGATCCTGCTAAACTGTCGGCTATCAAGGACTGGCCCAGACCAACTACTCTCAAATCCCTGCAGAGGTTTCTTGGCTTTGCCAATTACTATAGAAAATTTATAAAGAACTTTGCTGACATCACGTCTCCACTCACTTCTCTTACTAAGAAAGGGCAAAATTGTAAGAACTGGTCCTCTTCGGCAGTACAGGCTTTTGAAACGCTAAAATCAGCATTTTCTTCTGCACCTCTTCTCAGTCATCCAATTCCTGATTTCCAGTTTATTTTGGAGGTTGACGCTTCCTCTATAGCAACTGGAGCTGTTCTCTCCCAACGTGATCCGACTACCAGCAAGATACATCCTGTGGCGTTCTTTTCGAAAAAATTCAATCCTGCCGAGTTAAATTATGATGTGGGCAATAAGGAGCTTTTGGCTATAAAATTAGCTTTGGATGAATGGAGGCATTGGTTAGAGCAGTGCTTTCCAAACTGTGTGTCGGGACACACTAGTGTGTCGGCAGCAGTGTGTAGGTGTGTCCCTGCTTCAGCACAAATTTTTGTAATTTTTTTTTTTTTCTGACTTTCCGCCTGCCTGCTACGTGACACGTGATTGATACCTAGGGGGTCACAGATCATCTTAACCTATTGGCGCAGCTCAGTGGGAACTAAAACTATTCCCATTGGTAGCACATTGGCTCCTGACTGCATGTGCAGTCTCCTTAATCGGCTTGTGACTGCACATGTAGTCAGTGAGTGGGACAGCAGTGTGTTTGTAGTGCAGGTAGTTGTCAATCGGACTTACCGAGCTCTGACGGCGGCAGCTTAAATGCTGAGCTGAAGTCAGTGGCGTTTTTTTTTGCAGCTAGCTCCCAGTAGTGCATTGCTGCTCCTGCTCTTGATATATGGATAGGAAGTAGAAGCTTAAAAATGCTTGATGATGAAATGCGAGTATCTTTATCTAATATTCCACCAAATATTCAGAAATTGTGTTCATCCCATCAACCTCATACATCCCAATAAAATAGTAAGTAGCTATTGGTGATATTAAACTTTTTTTAATTCTTGCACATACATACTGTTACTTGTAAATACATTTAGTTATTATATCATTTATGTATGTGTCCGTATCTCTTAAAACAAGTTAGTTTAACCTCCTGTTTGCTAGTACAACTAAATTACTGTGTCGCGAAATTATGTAGGTCTAAAAAGTGTGTCATCAACATGAAAAGTTTGGAAAGCTCTGGGTTAGAGGGTACCAGTCAACCTTTTTTCATTCTGACAGATCACAAGAATCTTTTATACCTCCAAACAGCTACACGTCTCAATCCTCGTCAGGCTCGGTGGGCCTTGTTCTTCTCCAGGTTTAATTTTGTACTTTCCTATGTTCCTGGTTCAAAAAATTCCAAGGTAGATGCTTTATCTAGGCAGTTCCAATCTTCTGAACCTTCTCCATTGGATTCAGAACCTATACTACGTCCAGTCAAAGTTTTGGCTCAAGTATCCTCTTTTCCAGTACAGGCTTTACATGCTGCTCAAGTCCGGGTACCATCTTCTTGCAAACTACCTTCTGGTATCCTGTATGTACCCAAAGAATTACGTCTTAAGCTTCTACGTTGGTCTCATGACAACATTTCAGCAGGTCATCCGGGAATAACCAATACATTGTGGAAACTGAAGCAGCATGTTTGGTGGTCCACTATGAGGAGGGATGTTAAGGATTATATTGCTGCTTGTAGTTCTTGTGCTTCGAACAAACAATGTTCTCATTGACCGTTTGGTCTATTACACCCTCTTCCTATTCCTCATTACCCTTGGTCTCACTTATCCATGGACTTTGTTACAGATCTTCCTGTTTCTGCTGGAAATACGACCATTTGGGTAGTGGTGGATCGGTTCTCCAAGTCTGCTCACTTCATACCTCTTCCAGGCTTGCCTTCAGCTCAAAGACTTTCTGAACTCTTTGTTCTACATATATCTCGTTTACATGGTTTTCCCACTGACATACTCTCAGATCGTGGAGTCCAATTTGTTTCCAAATCTTGGAGGTCTTTTTGTAAAGACTTCGGAATCAACATATCACTTTCTACTGCACACCATCCTCAATCCAACGGACAGACTGAGCGTGTAAATCAAGCCTTGGAATCTTTTCTAAGACATTATGTAGACCATCACCACTCCAACTGCTCTCAGTTATTGCCTTTGGCGGAATTAGCTCACAACTCACGTTATAACGCCTCATTACAGACCTCTCCCTTTAAGGCAGCTTATGGATTTGAACCTAGAACCTTTCCTATGATTACCAGTTCTACTGAAGTCCCTGGAGCAGATCATATAGTGAAAAATCTCAGTAATCACTGGCAACTCATTCGTCAAAATCTACTCTCTTCTTCCTTAAGACATAAGAAATATGCTGATCGCAGAAGGTGCAAGGCTCCTTTACTTCGTACTGGAGACAGAGTATTTTTATCCACCAGATTCATACGTCTAAAACAACCTTGTACCAAGTTGGGTCCTAAGTACATTGGACCTTTTCGAATTGTTTCCAGAGTTTGTTCTTCTGCATACCGCCTGGCCTTACCCAAGACTCTCAAGATTCATCCAGTGTTTCATGTCTCCCTACTCAAGCCAGTCATCTACAATCGGTACTCTATCAAGAGTAAACCACCTCCTCCACTTTCCGTAGAGGGAACTTCTGAGTTTGAAGTCAGCCAGATTCTCGATTCCAAGCTACGGGGCAATCGGCTGTACTACCTGGTCCATTGGAAGGGTTATCCAATCTCTGAACGATCTTGGGAACCGGCCTCTCATGTTCATGCTCCAGCTCTTGTCAAGTCTTTTCACAAAAAATACCCTGCCAGGCCTGGTCGGGTCCCCCGGAGGGGTCCTTGAGGAGGGGGCACTGTCATGCTCAGCTGCTGGGAAGCTCTGCAGTCCTCTCTGTGTGCTTGATTGACAGGTGTCTGAGCCACCCCTTCCTGATGATGTCACAACCAGGCTTTTTATTCTTGGCTTCCTGTTTCTCCAGTGCCAGTTTGTTTGTTAACTTTTTGGCTTCTGATAGGATTTCGCTGAGGAATCTCTCTAACTGCTGCTTTTCTGTTGACAATCTCTTCAAGGATTTACTATGCTGGATTAACCTTCAACCTCCTGATTACCTGTCTCCAAACAATGCAAGTACTGTTTGTTTTGTGAAACTTTCAAACTTCCTGTTTACCTGCTGCAAAACCTGCATATTCAGACTACTCTGTTTACTGCCAAACTATTCAAATACTGTTATTTCTGTGAAACCTTCAATCTGCATGTTTACCTGTTTCCAAACTCTGCAAATACAATTATTCAGTGTAAACCTTCAAACTGCTTGATATCCTGTTGCCAATCTCAACAAGTACTGATTAATCTGTGTTAACCTTCAAACTACCAGTTTACCTGTTGCTATCTCTGCAAGTTCTGACAACACAGTGTTAACCTTCAAACTACCTGATTACATGTTGTTAATTCTGCAAGTTCTGACTACACGGTGTTTACCCTCAAACTGCCTGATTACCTGTTGCATACTCTGCAAAGACTGTCTACACAGTGTTAACCCTCAAACTGCCTGATTACCTGTTGCATACTCTGCAAAGACTGTCTACTCAGTGTTAACCCTCAAACTGCCTGATTACCTGTTGCATACTCTGCAAAGACTGTCTACACAGTGTTAACCTTCAGACTGCCTGATAACAAATGACCTACTCCTGCATTATTAACTGTTTCCTGTTTTACCCTTATTCTGTCTGAGTATAAGTGGACTATCCCTGCTCTCCTGATACTGTGGAAGACATTTCCTGAAACCAGTTCCTTATTCAGAAGAACTTTGGCACAGGCTAACCCTGCTCCATATCGTGAGTACTTTGTTTTTTGGAGGTTGTCGTGGGGTCACGTCCTGGATTAAACTCAGAGTGCAAGGGTGTTGTTTAAGTTCGCCCTAGCATTTGGGTCTTCTTCTGGACATTTCCTAACCTGACAGCTGCCTTACAAATCTGTTCAATAGAAGCTTCATTCTTGAAAGCCCATGTGGAAGCCACAGCTCTAGTGGAATGAGCTGTAATTCGTTCAGGAGGCTGCTGTCCAGCAGTCTCATATGCCAATCGAATGATGCTTTTCAGCCAGAAGGAAAGAGAGGTAGCAGTCGCTTTCTGACCTCTCCTCTTACCAGAATAGACAACAAACAAGGACGATGTTTGTCTGAAATCTCAGTTGCTTTTAAATAGAATTTTAAAGCACGAACCACATCAAGATTGTGTAACAGCCGTTCCTTCTTAGAAACTGGGTTAGGACACAGAGAAGGAACAACTATTTCCTGGTTAATATTCTTATTGGAAACCACTTTTGGAAGGAAACCAGGTTTGGTACGCAAAACAACCTTATATGTATGGAACACCAGATAGGGTGAATTACACTGCAAAGCAGACAACTCAGAAACTCTTCGAGCAGAAGATATAGCTACCAAAAACAAAACTTTCCAAGATAATAACTTAATATCTATGGAATGTAAATGTTCAAACGGAACCCCTTGAAGAACTGAAAGAACTAAATTGAGACTCCATGGAGGAGCCACAGGTCTATAGACAGGCTTGATTCTGACTAAAGCCTGTGCAAACGCTTGAACGTCTGGTACTTCTGCCAGACACTTGTGTAACAGGATAGACAGAGCAGATATCTGTCCTTTTAAGGAACTACAACTAACACCACATACTCTTTACCACCCCCGTGGAGATGCTACTTGTTCAGAGCGGCAAAGAGAATGACTGGGGGGCGGAGCCAGAGGGGGAGCTATATGGACAGCTCTGCTGTGTGCTCTCTTTGCCACTTCCTGTAGGGAATGAGAATATCCCACAAGTAAGGATGAAGCCGTGGACCGGATACACCAATGTAGGAGAAATAAAGTTTACCATACCAGGCATTCTGAAGGACTATTTTATTGGCATAATAATCTGCATTCCAGAGTGATTTTTTAATTTTTAGTAATTATTTCCTCCTCTACACAGGCACTTTATTAAAGGGACACTGAACCCAATTTTCTTTCTTTCATGATTCAGATAGAGCATGGCATTTTAAGCAACTTTCTAATTTACTCCTATTATCAATTTTTCTTTGTTCTCTTGTTATCTTTATTTAAAAAGCAGGAATATGATGCATAGGAGCAGGCCCATTTTTGTTTGAGAACCTGGGTTATGCTTGCATATTGGTGGGTAAATGAGAGCATCAATTAAGCAAGCGCTATCCATGGTGCAAAACCTAAAATGGGCTGGCTGCTAAGATTTACATCCCTGCTTTTAAAATAAAGATAGCAAAGGAACAAAGAAAATTTGATATTAGGAGTAAATTAGAAAGTTGCTTAAAATTGCATGCTCTATCTGAATCATGAAAGAATAAAATTGGGTTCAGTGTCCCTGTAAGGGTAAAACTAGTGAGTACATTGTTGTACCTTTTTTTTAGCTTTTTATTTTTAGTTGGTTGATTTAGGTTAGTTAATACCCACAGGTCTATTTCATTAGTCACAGTTTGCAGTACAAATTTCACATGGAGAATATTATAGTGTAGTAAGGCCAAGATAGGGCTAAATGAATAGTCATTTGTGACCATAGACTATTTCCATATTTATTTATTTATGTCCTTATTTTATTAACTCTCAGCCAGATTACAAGTTTTGCGTTATGGCTGGCTCTCTAATAACTTGTACGTTATTTTCACCGCTCACCTTTAATAGCGCTGCTATTACAGGTTTGCAAAAACCTGGCTTGTGCGGACAATATGGTTGCATTGAGCTCCATACCTCACCCAAATACAAGCAGTGTTTTGACGTGCTCGTGCACGATTTCCCCATAGACATCTATGGGGAGAGCCGACTAAAAAAAAGCCTAACACCTGCAATCGCGGAGCGTAAAGCTCCGTAACGCAGCCCCATTGATGTCTATGGGGAAAAAAATGTATGTTTCAACCTAACACCCTAACATAAACCCCGAGTCTAAACACCCCTAATCTGCTGCCCCTGACATCGCTGACACCTACATTACACTTATTAACCCCTAATCTGCCACCCCCGACATCGCCGACACCAACATTACACTTATTAACCCCTAATCTGCCGCAATCTACCTACACTTAATAACCCCTAATCTGCCGTCCCCAATGTCGCCTCCACCCACCTACACTTATTAACCTCTGGCCTCCCACATCCCTAACACTAAATAAATATATTAACCCATAACATAACCCTAACCCTAAGTCTAACCCTAACACCCCCTAACTTTAACATAATTAAAATAAATCTAAATAAAACCTACTATTATTACCTAAATAATTCCTATTTAAAACTAAATACAAACTTACCTGTACAATAAACCCTAAGATAGCTACAATATAACTAATAGTTATATTGTAGCTATCTTAGGTTTTATTTTTATTTCACAGCTAAGTTTGTATTTATTTTAAATAGGTAGACTAGTTAGTAAATAGTTATTAACTATTTAATAACTACCTAGTTAAAATAAATACAAAGTTACCTGTAAAATAAAACCTAACCTGAGTTACACTAACACCTAACATTACAATACCTTAAATTAAATTAACAAAATATAAGTATCTAAATTACAAAAAAATAAACACTAAATTACACAAAATAAAAAAAGAAAGTATCAAAAATAAAAATGAATTACTCCTAATCTAATAGCCCTATCAAAATAAAAAAAGCCCCCAAAAATAAAAAAAACCCTAGCCTACACTAAACTTCGAGGAGGACTTCTGCCGCCTGGATGAGGATGGATGTCCGGTCTTCAAAAACTGTAAGTGGATCATCAGGGGTTAGTGTTAGGTTTTTTTAAGGGTTTATTGGGTGGGTTTTATTTTTAGTTTAGGGTTTTGGGCAATGCAAAAGATCTAAATGCCCTTTTAAGGGCAATGCCCATCCAAATGCCCTTTTCCGGGCAATGGGGAGCTTAGGTTTATTTAGATATGGTTTTATTTGGGGAGTTTGGTTGTGTGGGTGGTGGATTTTACTGTTGGGAGTTGTTTGTATTTTTTTTACAGGTAAAAGAGCTGATTTCTTTGGGGCAATGCCCCGCAAAAGGCCCTTTTAAGGGCCATTGGCAGTTTAGTGTAGGCTAGGGTTTTTTTTATTTTGTTTTGTTTTTTTTTTATAGGGCTATTAGATTAGGATTAATTTGTTTTTATTTTTGATAATTTCTTTTTTATTTTGTGTAATGTAGTATTTATTTTCTTTGTAATTTAGATTATTGTATTTTGTTAATTTAATTTAATTTATTTAATTTATTGTAATGTTAGGTGTTAGTGTAACTCAGGTTAGGTTTTATTTTACAGATAAATTTGTATTTATTTTAACTAGGTAGTTAGTAAATAGTTAATAGCTATTTACTAACTAGTCTACCTAGTTAAAAAAAATACAAACTTAACTGTGAAATAAAAATAAAACCTAAGATAGCTACAATATAACTATTAGTTATATTGTAGCTAGCTTAGGGTTTATTTTACAGGTAAGTTTGTATTTAGTTTTAAATAGGAATTATTTAGGTAATAATAGTAGGTTTTATTTAGATTTATTTTAATTATATTTAAGTTAGGGGGTGTTAGGGTTAGGGTTACGTTAGGGTTAGGTTTAGGAGTTAATAGGTTTATTATAGTGGTGGAGTGGGTGGACTGCAGATTAGGGGTTGATTATATTTAAATAGTGTTTTTGATGTGGGAGGGCGGTGGTTTAGTGGTTAATAATTTTATTATAGTGGCGACGATGTCGGGGAGTGGCGTAATAGGGGTTAATACATTTTTTAAGTGGCGGCGATGTCCGGAGCGGCAGATTAGGGGTTAATAATGTTATTTTAGTGTTTGCGATGTGGGAGGGCCTCGGTTTAGGGGTTAATAGGTAGTTTATGGGTGTTAGTGTACTTTTTAACAGCTTTGTAACGTAAAACTCATAACTACTGACTTTAGATTGCGGTACGGATCTTGTCAGTATACGGTGTACCGCTCACTTTTTGGCCTCCCAGGCAAACTCGTAATACCGGCGCTATGGAAGTCCCATTGAAAAAGGACTTTTTTAAATGTGCGGTACCGACGTTGCGTGAGTGACAAGACTTGTAATAGCGGCATAACGATGCTTTTTCACTCGTAACGCTGAACTCGTAATTTGGCTGTGTGCATCTACCAGTATTGTTATAATAGGTACTGCCTCTGCATAGATCAGTTAGAATAAAAATTTGATTTATTTTTTCTTTCCATAGATGCCTTGTGAGGGCTATACTGCACCTGGATATGTCGTTTCATGTGGAGTGACAGTGGGCAGTAGGACTGTGTGTGCTATAGCTATCAAGCTAGATATTCTGATGTAGCAGTTCAGCGTGGGGCATTATGCGCCTGGAAGAGTGGTTTCAGACAGAGAGACATTGCTAGGGATAAATCAAGATTTAAATCTCCTTGAATAAGTATTGAATATTTACTATTGATCCACAGACCTTGTGCTCCTTAACCGGTCAGCATTGTAAGGTAGAGTTGTACACAATGAGTATAAAGAGAAGCAATCCAATGCTTCCATGTGCTGGCTATAGTTTCACATTAGATAGCACAGTACCAAATTTTTAACTAACACACATTTTGAGTAGGATGAACAATGTATTGTGTATGTCACCTTTAAATTACTGTATATGGATTCTCAACATACACAATGTTTATGATTGGTTGCTATGACAGCAACCTGGTTTTCTTCACTAGGGGGAGTGGCTTATATAGTATTTAAAAAAAATAAAATAATAAACATTCTGTAAAATATTCTAAATAATCCATAGAATATATCTATATATATACTGAATTTTACAGTATGTTTAATCTTTTATATTTTTTTCTTAATAATTTATATGTAATATTTCAGTAATGCTCCTTAAGATTACTAAGTTTTCATCTACACTAACCCCACCTAGTTAAAATCTAAATCACACGCACAAGAGAGATGTATTAACAATAAAAAAGGACATTTTCCTGTAAGTGAAGAACATTGGAATGTTTAATGAGTACAGTACATCTGCAGTAAAACACAAATATTTAAATTTAAATATATATATATATATATATATATATATATATATATATATATATATATATATATATATATATATATACTGTAAATATATATATATATATATATATATATATATATACACACACACACATATTTAGACATGCTAATTTATGTATGTATAAATCTCTATGTTAAATCCCTTTGCATGCCTTTGTTTTTTTAACACCTTTAATTGGTTCACAATGATCTATTTTATATATTGTATTACATTGTTTACTAATAGCTCCTTGGCTATTGAAGAGCTACGTAAGTAATAGTCAGGAGAAGATGTTATACTACCAGTGGGGGTTGGAAGGGATAGTTATTAAATGTTAATGTTCAATGGTTTTAGATTTAGATTGAGCTTTGTTATACAAACATAAATAAGATAAAAAAGCATTTGTATGTAAAGACACTGCAAGCTCAGCCAATTTTAATAGGTTGTGGTTTAAAGGGACAGTCAACCATAGAATTGTTATTGTTTTAAAATATAGATAATCCCTTTATTACTCATTCCCCAGTTTTGCATAACCAACACAGTTATATTAATGTTCTTTTTACCTTTGTGATTACCTTGTATCTAGGAACCTTCTTCCAGCCCCCTGATCACATGACTGTGACTGTTTATTATCTATTGTCTTAAATTTAGCATTGTATTGTGCTAGATCTTAAATAACTTTCTGTGCCTGAACACAGTGTTATCTATATAGCCCATGTGTACTTTCTGTCTCTTTGTGTTGAAAAGAGATTTAAAAAGCATGTGATAAGAGGCAGCCCTCAAAGGCTTAGAAATTAGCATATGAGCCTACCTATGTTTAGTTTAAACTAAGAATACCAAGAGAAAAAAGGAAATTTGATGATAAAAGTAAATTGGAAAGTCAATTAAAATTAAAAGTCCTATCTGAATAATGAAAGTTTAATTTATACTTGACTGTCCCTTTAAAGCACAAAACCAGATATTTCATACACAAAAATAAACCTAAAAAAACAATGTTCCATACAAGTTATAGTCTGCAGCTTGTATAATAAGTCATTGGAAACCTATTAAGGAAAAACCTATTTTATAGTACATTGTCCCTTTAAGTGTTTCTCAAAAAGAAGATTGATTATTCTTATTATTGTAGAAGTTTATTGTAGTTCTTGTACTAGTGCTTTTTAAGGAATGACCTTTTGTTAGAAATGTACATTGTTATTGGTAAGTATCATTATCATGCAAATGTAACAATACTTCACATAACACTAACTGATTAACATAACAGAAACCATTTAAATAATGGTAATTGTTGACAGATTTGGGTAAAGGTTCTCTCATTATTAAACCATATCTCCAATTATTTTTCTTCCTATGTAATTAGTGTTGCTTGCTGGTTGTAATGACATGTTTGTAGAATGCAAAAAGTAAAGCTATAGAAAATATTGCTACATTTACATGCACAGCTAAAATATACAGTATATATACATCCTGCAAATATTCTAAGAAGCAATTTTGCTAAGTAGAATAAAATATGTGACTACATTAAGTTCTTAAATTTGAGTCCTGAACAAATTAATGGGAAAGTAAACACCTTGAGATTTGTATTTAAAATGTTTAGTTATGTGCAATTAAACAACTTTTAGTATATTTACATAATTTATTTTGCCCCCATTTTATATAATTTAGAGATGAACATTTAGCAATTTCTTGTTCCCAGAACATAAACTGCACCTTGCTGAGTTCTCAAGGCTAACCCTGATATATATAATATATGTCCTTAATTGGCTTTAACTGATAAAAACTGTAAAACAATGCACTGTATACTACAGACCTGTCAACTCACACACACTGTCTGTTCGTGTGACACAAAGTTTTATGCATTTCCACAAGAGACAGACAGTAAATTACAGTGACAGAGAGGAAATGCCTTCAGATGCTGGGGTCAGGGCCACTTCTAGTGGCAGGAAAGGATAGAGTCAGCATTATGAAGGAAATAAAAAAATTTTTTACTTGTTTGCTAATGTAAACTGTAACTTGGGCTGCAGTTTTGGTATAATTTTACTCTAGAACTGGGGACATGCTGATGATTAAATCAGGACTTTTTCTCTAAGAGCTACAGCTCACTTGTTTTGCTCCTCCCCTCTCCCTCCTGAAGCTCCACAGGCAGCAAATAAGGCAGGGTGAGTGACATATTACATTTGTTGGTCCTATTGCTGGAGTCACACATGAGTTTTCCTCCTCCCCAAAGCAGGAGCAGCTATCTCCACCTCTCATTCTCAGCACTGGTATGTGCTGGGGGGGGGGGGCTGCTGACAGAGAAGCTCACTGTGAAAGGAGGCATCAGAGCACTGGAAGCATGTGAGGCCAGCTGGCATACCCATAATAGCCAACAATCCCTAAATTTCAAGGGACAGCCCATGGTAGTCCCTGGATATTTTATGTTCTTAGCAATGTCCCCTCCAGGAGATTTGGAGGGCTGCAGCTGAGCTGGGGCAAGTGTGACACAAGTTAATGGGAGGAGCTGCTGGTGAGGCTGTGCGTGCAGCAACTACTCTCCTTGATCACTAAGAGCAAGTCTAGACAGGGACTCCTTGCTGCACCTTTTCTGAGTGATTGATGTTTAAACTGCCACAAATCATAAGAGAAAAAACACTTATATACAGCTCCTCCACACTAGGTAAGGAGCTGTGCTGATTTGTTGTTAAATAGGGGGGGTGTTAGGGTTTTTTCCCTGTTGTTTGCCATGTGCTGCTGGCCGCCATTTTACTCACCTCTCTTCCTGACTATGGTGCATTGTGGGGGATGCTGCTCATTTCCTACACTTCCTTTTATGGCCAGACTGGTGTGCATCATCCATGTGAGACAGGATGCAGTCTCAGAATTGTGATGTCATCACTTATTATTTAAAGGGCCTCTGTTCAGTATGCTTTGCCTTTGCGTTGTCTCAGACCTGTTTGTGAGAGTTCCTGTCCTACGAGATATGTTGCAACAGTGTGTTGTGGTGTACTTAGACGACATCCTCATACACTCACCCACACTTAAGGCTCATTGTTCTGATGTTACACAGGTTCTTCAGAGACTACGTGAGAACGGCCTGTTTTGCAAACTCGAGAAATGTGAGTTCCATTAGACTCAAGTATCCTTCCTAGGTTATGTATGTTATCTCCATTGCAGGGTTCTCCATGGATCCTGACAAGTTATCTGCAGTTCTGCAGTGGCCTTGCCCAGTTGGTCTTCGGTCTATTCAACGTTTTTTGGGGTATAGAAAGTTTATTAAAAGTTTATTATTATCGTTCTTGAGGTCAATGCATCTGAGACTGGAGTAGGTGCCCTCTTGTCTCAACGTCCTACGCCTGAGGGTGTGGTTTCTTCTCTAAGAAATTGTCTCCAGCGGAGTGCAATTATGAAATTGGCGACAGGGAATTACTGGCCATAATTTTGGCACTTAAGGAATGGAGGCATCTTCTCGAGGGGACTAGCATGCCAGTGCTCATTCTTACTGACCACAAGAATTTAACTTATCTATCTGAAGCAAAACGTTTGTCTCCCTGACAGGCCAGATGGTCGCTATTTTTGTCTCGGTTTAATTATGTGGTCTCCTACCTGCCTGGTAGTAAGAATGTTAGGGCTGATGCACTTTCTCAACAATTTTCGTCTCTGTCCAATGAGGAGTCTGTACCTACTCCTGTTATACCTCCTGACCATATTTTGGCTAACATACGTACTAATTTGACTTCTCCCTTGGGGGAGGAGATCCTGGCTTCACACACCAATACACCTCCTGAGAAACCTAGTGGTAAGTGTTTTGTTCCTGAGAATCTTCTAACTAAACTTTTGCACACTTACCACTATCCTAAAGCCACAGGTCACCCAGGCAAGAACCAAATGATTTGGTCTATCACTCGACAATTCTGGTGGCCAGATCTTCATTCTGATATTGCTGCATATGTTGCCTCCTGCTCAGTTTGTGCACAGAATAAGACTCCTCGATGTCTTCCTGTGGGTCTTCTTCAACCTATTGCTACTGCTGAGTGTCCTTGAACACATCTTTCCATGGACTTCAATGTCAAGCTCCCTGTTTTCAATGGCAATACTGTTATCCTTATGGTGGTTGACCGTTTTTTTTAAATGTCACATTGCATTCCCTTGATGAAGCTGCCTACCGCTCAGGAGCTTGCTTTGATTTTTGTCCGGGAGGTCTTCCGTTTACATGGGTTACCCAAGGAGATAGTGTCGGACCAGGGTAGCCAGTTTGTCTCCAGATTTTGGCGTTCCTTTTGTGCTCAAATGGGGATCCAGCTTTCCTTCTCCTCGGGATATCACCCTCAATCCAATGGGGCTGCGGAATGGTCTAATCAAGCTCTGGAACAGTTCTTCCGTTCATGGCGAATTATGGGTTTCAACCATCCTTGTTGCCTGATTCATTCATGTCTCAGGGTATTCCGGCTTTGGAGGAGCATCTCCAGCAACTCCGTTCCACGTGGGTGCAGATTCAGGATTGCCTTCTTCGTTCTATGCAGCGCCAAAAGTTCCAGGCTGATCATAGGCATCTGCCCGCACCTTCCTACCAGGTTGGTGAGAGAGTTTGGCTGTCCTCCTGCAACTTGAACTTTCATGTGCCTTCCAATAAATTGGCTCCCCGTTATGTTAGTCCTTTTCGAATACTCTGACGGGTTAATCCTGTGGCCTACGCTCTAGACCTTCTTCCTGCTATGCGCATCTCCAATGTTTTTCATGTCTCCCTCTTGAAACCATTGGTTTGTAATTGGTTTACCACTGTGTTGCCTCGTCCCCATTCTATCTTTGTTGACAACCATGAGGAGTATGAGGTCAGCACAGTGGAGGCTCCTCCATTTGTGCACATGAGCACGTGCCCCCCCTGTCAGATGCAGAGGAAAAAAATAATTTTGCAGAATAAAATATAATTTTTCCAATAGCCCCCTATTAGAAAAATTATATTTTATTTCTAAACCCCCAAAAAAATGAAGTTTTTTTTTCAATTTTGCTGAATAAAATATAATTTTTCCAATAGCCCCCTATTAGAAAAATTATATTTTATTTCTAACCCCCCAAAAAAAATAATTCTGATGCTTTTTTTTTTAATTAAACATACAAAATTTTGTTTCCTGGTGTGTCTCTTTAAGGGAATCGCACGTGCGATAGAGCCCTATACCCTGCCTGTCAGTGAAGTCTATTTCACTGCAGGCATCTGGGCCAGGCTTAAGCTGCTTGTATATAGATCCCTGTTCGCACAAGCTGAAGTGTGCGAGTGGGGAGGGACAACTTCAAGGAGCCAAGTTCAGCTGCGCTCTGATTGGCTGCAGGTAACCCTGCATCACCGGCTCCTCCCCCGTATCAAACAGGCGTTCTAGAACTTCTAGCCAAGTTGCCTGTGTGCCCTCGGATAGGCTGCGCCTACTCGCACCATGATGCCGGTGACGTCATCACCGGCTCCTCCCCGCATCAACGGCGCGAAAAATTCAGTCTTGAGTTTGCTGTTGAGCGGAGAGGAGTCAGTGAACTGAGAGCCTGACCCTGTCTGTGTCTACTAGTCTGAGCGAACTTTACTCTGCATGCCATTTGCCATTGCAACGATTAACAATAACAATACTAACTGACCTGTGTGCTACTGTGCTGTGCTGTAAAACTGCTGTTACCTGTTGAATTACAGTTACACAGCCAGCCAGCACTGACTTACTTAGTTCTTCTGCCTGTCTGTCTGTTAGACTAGCCGCCGGGCTAGCCCTAGGCTAGAGAGGGAAAGTTAGAGGGAAAGTTAGTGGGGCCAGTCCAGAGGAACTGTCTGTCAGTCACTCACTTGGGCTGCTTTGCTTAGCTTTTTCATTTTTGGGCAGAATTTTATTTGTGAGACACTGTGAGAGGCTTCTTAGTTCTTGCCTGGGGCCCTGTCCCCTCATTTTGAACAGAAAGTTATTTAGTCAGAGATAGATTGAGTCAGTCTGTCAGTGTCAGAGTGAGAGTGTAGTGAATTAGCAGAAGGCCAGATACTTAAAGTTAATTATTAGAATTAATCTACACTACTAGAGTAGGACTAGGGAGTAGTGTGGTTACTTTTAGTTTTAAATCAATAGATCATTAATTAGATTGCAAGTTTTGAATTTTTTTTTCTTTTCAAAAAAGCAGTTAACTGCCTGTGCTGTTATATTAACAGTCTAATTTATTATAAAATATAAATTATAATTATATTAGTTATATTATTTACCACAAGTGTATATTTTTTAAAAACTTCAGAGCTATTTACCTACAAGTTATATATTTCATAACACCCACAAAACTACTTGCCTAAGCCTTTGCCTACTAGTTTTAGACAGTAGTTGACCTTGATCATTGACGGCTGTTGTGTCACGGCTGCTACCTGCTGTAATTAACTAGTTAAAACACTATTTTAGTTTAGAATTATTTAGCATTTTGCAGAGTCTCAGAGTTTATAAAACAATTATATATTTTATAACAGCTTCACAGCTACTTACCTACAGTCCTAAAAGTTATATATTTTAGAACAACCAAAAATCTACTTGCCTACTAGTTTTAGACTGGAGTTCACCTTGCCCGTTGACGGCTGTCACGGCTGCTGCCTGCTGTAATTATACTACTTAGTTAAAACACTATTTTAGTTTAGAATTATTAGCAGATTGCAGAGAGTCTCAGAGTTTATAAAACAATTATATATTTTATAACAGCTTCACAGCTACTTACCTACAGTCCTAAAAGTTATATATTTCAGAACAACCAAAAATCTACTTGCCTACTAGTTTTAGACTGGAGTTCACATTGCCCGTTGACGGCTGTCACGGCTGCTGCCTGCTGTAATTATACTACTTAGTTAAAACACTATTTTAGTTTAGAATTATTAGCAGTTTGCAGAGAGTCTCAGAGTTTTTAAAACAATTATATATTTTATAACAGCTTCACAGCTACTTACCTACTACAAGTTGTATAATTTATAACAGCTGCAAAGCTAATTACCAACATGACTTGCCTATTAAGTCAAGTTTTATATTTTATAACAGCAATACTACTATTTATATATTATAACAGCAAAACTACTTGTCTCAAAGTTATATATATATATCTATATTATAACAGCAAAACAACTAACCTACAAGTTATATATTTTATAAGAGCCGCAAGGCTACTTACCTAGTTAAAGTTATATATTTTATAACAGCAAAGTACTGTTCTTTGTGTGTAAACTAACAGTTAAGATGGCACTTAGTAAAATCAGTGTGTCTGAGCTAAAGCAATTACATTTTTCAACGTTACCCATGGAAAGAAAAATTGAAATTAAAATGCTCAGGCCAACACCTATGCTTAACCTTATCCAGGTGACAAAATGTAAAACTAGAGATTTCAAAAGAGAATTCAAACCCGAGGTATATGATAAATATGCATGGATTTGTGGCTGTGAATTATCTAACAGACTCTTTTGTTTTTATTGTCTCCTGTTTGCAAAACAAAGTGGTGAATCAAGCTGGGTGAGTTCTGGTGTCGCCGATTTATCACATTTAAATAAAAAAAAAAATAAACATAATTGTTCACAATCACATTTAAACTCCACATTAGAGTTTAATTTGCTAGGAAGGGTTGATATTCGACAACAACTTGACAGTGCATATCGTTTAAATATTAAAAAACATAATGAGCAAGTAACGAAAAATCGTTATGTTCTTTCGTAAATAATTAATTGTATTTTATTTTGCGGCGCATTTGAACTTGCACTTCGAGGACATGACGAACGCGATGATTCATTAAATCCAGGCATTTTCAGAGGTCTTATAAACTTCTCAGCAGAACTTGATGCATCTCTAAAAGAACATCTCGCTAGTGCCACTGTTTTTAAAGGAACGTCAAAAGAAATTCAAAACGATTTATTAGACTGTATGCTTACTGTTTGCCAGAACCAAATAAAGAAGGAAATCTCAAATGCAAGTTTTGTAGCAGTGATAGCAGATGAAACTATTGATGTTTCATCTGCCTTCCAATTGGTTGTTCTTTTTAGATACATTATAGGTAACGGACAACCGGTTGAGAGATTCTGGGAATTCACTAATCCAGCTGGACATGATGCAGAATCTTTAGCTACGTGTATTCAAGCTACTTTGGAAAAAGTTATAGACAACCCAGAGAAACTGATATCGCAGAGTTACGACGGTGCAAGCGTGATGAGTGGTCAGCATGCAGGTGTTCAGGCTATAATTAAACGTACCTACAAGAATGCACATTTTGTGCATTGCTATGCACATCAGCTCAATTTAATTGTCAGCCAAGCAAGCAGTCAAAATCAACAAGTTCGAGTATTTTTTTCAAATCTAAGTGACATTACTAACTTTTTTAGTAACTCGCCACAAAGGATAGCTATTCTAGATGAAACTGTTAGAAGAAGGATACCTCATGGTTCAGCCACCAGGTGGAATTTCAAGAGTCGAACCGTCAATACAGTTTTTGAAAACAAGGAACAGTTAATTGAATGCATGGAAAAAATAGAGTCAACATCGAAAAAAGAAATAGCTATAAATCAAGCAGGGGCTATTCGGCGTATGTTACAAGACTCGGTATTCGTGTTTTGGCTTACAGTTTTTCACAATATTATGCCACATGTAGATGTGTTATACAACCAACTTCAGAAAACACAAACAGATGCGGCACTTATTCGAAAACATATTAACACTTTCCAGCAGACAATGGAAAACGAAAGGAATAGAATGGACACAGTGACCATGACGATATCAGAAACAGAGGAAACATCTAGGAAAAGGAAGAGAGAAAATATTCACATTGCTCAGACTGTGGCAGCTAAAGAGATATGCGATGTTATCACAAATCAAGTAAAAGATAGATTTTCTTTTATAACTCACTACTCAGCTGTTTCTCTCCTCCAAGCGGAAAAATTTGCGGATTACGAGAAAATTTTTCCAAATCAGCTTCTTGAACAAACATCAGCGGTTTATCACACATTACAGAAAGATCGCCTGAAAACTGAACTAGGAGTAATTTACAGAAGACCAGATTTCCGAAATATGAATGGTGCCATCAGTCTTCTACAGTTTGTAATAGAAAATAACTTGGACAGTACTTTCTCGGAGACCTACAAAATGTTGCAAATTATTTCGACTATTCCCGTGACAACTGCTGAGGCTGAGAGATTTTTCTCAACTTTAAAATGAGTTAAGACATTTCTAAGGAGCACCATGACTGAGGAAAGACTGACTGCTCTAGCCATGCTCACAATTGAAAAACAATTGATCAATGACATGCCTACATTCACCGAAAATGTTATTGATTTATTTGCCTCAAAAAAAGACAGGCGGATTGACTTAATTTACAAAAATTGTACTTGAGTTATCAACATTCTGTTTTAATCTTTACCGTTGAAGTTAATTATTAAGCACTAGTGTAATAGAAATAATCTTCTTTTGTAGAAAGTAAAATGTTGGTGTATTTATATAAATGTTGCCACGGCCTTTGGCTGCATTGCCTAATATCGAACACTGGGGGCTAGGGCAACAATAATTGAGATGTGGTTTTATTTCTCTATAAAGTGGAAGGTTCTTTAAATCCAGGAATATATATATTTTCATAAATGTACATTCAAGATACTTATTATTTCGCAGCTTTGATTAATCATTTGGTTAATATATATGTTATTATATAATTTAACTGAGCATGTATATTTTAAGACTAAACATGAGTATACTGAAGAGTATGGATTCTTGTATATTAATGTAAATATTAGACATGGTCATAATATTAAATATTATAAATATATATATAAATATATATATATATATATATATATATATACTTACTACTGATAATATCTTAAGAGATTAACTTAATAGTCATTTTGCAAACAGGATCTTGTTTTTATTGTCTCCTGTTTGAAAAACAAAGTGGTGATTCAAGTTGGGTGAGTTATGGTGTCGCCGATTTATCACATTTAACTCCAAAAATATAAATAATTGCTACCAATCACATTTATACTCCCCATTAGAGTTTAATTTGCTATGAAGGATTGATATTCGCCAACAACTTGTCAGTGCATATTGTTTGAATGTTAAAAAACACAATGATCAAGTAACCACAAATCGTTATGTTCTTTCCAAAATTATGAATTGTATTCTATTTTCCGGCGCATTTGAGCTTTCACTTCGAGGACATGATGAACGCGATGATTCATTACATATTGGGAGACTTAAAAGGATTTTAATTTAATACTTAGTATGATAATAATAATCAGCTATACTATTAACTATTTGAAATCAATTGATGAATCATTTCATATTCTGATATTACATTGCATTTAATTAGAATTCTGTAGTGATTAATTTATTGTAACGATATTTATATTTCCTTATTATCCCACTTTAATATAAATATATTCCATATTTGAAGTCATTGCTTAATAAAGTATAGGAGTATATAAAACTATATGAAAATTAGGTACAAGTCATTTCATATGAAATTTTGTCTTCTATATGCTTGCATCGATTCTGACCTAGAAAACCTTTCCAGACGTATATGTGGATTCACACCTTCAAAAGTATTGTTAGTCTCATCATTTGTATATCATACAAGGGATAATTACTTACTTTCCTGAAGATTGAGCATATCTGAACTAAAGTACAGAATTGTTTCTCTGTCACCCCAGAGAGGTAACATGGTTATCTTGTTTGTAGAGATCTAATCTCATTAAGCGATGAAGTAAAGAATCTTTTGAAGCTTAAACTTTAACAAATGGTCCCTTTGTATATTTTTTAGATATCGTGCCTGTGAGCTGTATTGGAGCATAGTATTTATATATAATTGATGTTACATTTCATAAAAATATATTTCATATCTGAGTACATTACTTTAATACAGTTTGAGTGCATGAAATCATATACAGTTGTATGCAAAAGTTTAGGCACCTCTGACAATTTCCATGATTTTCAGTTATAAATAATTGGCTGTTTGGATCAGTAATTTCATTTTGATCTATCAAATAAATGAAGGACACAGTAAAAATTCAGTAGTGAAATTAGGTTTATTGGATTAACAGAAAATGTGCAATATGCATCAAAACAAAATTAGACAGGTGCATACATTTGTGCACCCTTGTTATTTTGTTGCTTTGAATACCTGTAACTACCTAGCACTGATTAATTGGAAGAAAAAATTGGTTTGGTGAGCCCATTAAGCCTTAAACTTCATAGACAGGTGTATCCAATCATGAGAAAAGGTTTTCAGGTGGCCAATTGCAAGTTGTTCTCTATGACTCTCCTCTGAAGAGTGGCAACATGGGGGCCACAAAACAACTCTCAAATTACCTAAAAACAAAGATTGTTCAACATCATGGTTTAGAGGAAGGCTACAAAAAGCTATTGCATAGATTTAAGATGTCAGTGTCCACTGTGAGGAACATAGTCAGCATGGTGAGGATATGGAAGACCACAGGCACAGTTCTTGTTAAGGCCAGAAGTGGCAGGCCAAGTAAAATATAGGATAGGCAAAGGATGATAAGAACGGTCAAAAACAGCCCACAGACCACCTCCAAAGACCTGTACTACTGGGAATATTGTTGAGGGTCTCATGGATTCCACTCAATATCAGCAGATACTTGAGAATAATGTTGAGGAATCAGTCACAAACTTCAGTTGAAGTTACCCACAGGCCGGGGCTGGATATTTCAAGAAGACGATGACCAAAAACACTGCTGGTTCAAATGGGTGGAGCCATTTCATGGGCGTGACTTTTGCAAAGGGGTGTGGCTTTTAAAAATGAGTGTGGCTTGTCAAAAGGGGCGTGGTTTTTAAAAAGGGGCGTGTTTTTTTCAAAGGGGCATGGCTTTCTAAAAGGGGCAGGGTCTTGTGCACCCCCATCCTAAAAATTCACCAGCCGCCACTGGGTCAGCAGCATTATTGACTCTCGTATGTCCAGGGGCCGTGTACAGTATTTGGTTCTCTGGAGGGGCTACGGTCTGGAGGAGAAGTCTCAGAATTGTGATGTCATCACTTATTATTTAAAGGGCCACTGTTCAGTATGCTTTGCCTATGTGTTGTCTCAGACCTGTTTGTGAGAGTTCCTGTGTATTACTTGGCTGCCTTTACGTCCTTCCTGGTTCCTGATCCCTGGCTTGTTCCTGACTCCGGCTCGTCTGACTATTCGCTTTGGCTCCTGACTCGGCTTGTCTGACTTCCAGCTCTGGTTTTGACTCCTGGCTTGTTATTTGACTTGTGGACTTTTTATTATTTTTTGCTATTAATAAAGGTGTGTTTATTTTTGCACTTCTCATCTCAGTCTGATTCCTGGCACCCTGACAGGGGGTCACTCAGCTACTACTGTAGATAATGTATTATTTATTGTTTGCATCTTTGCATTATTTAGTCTGACATTAATCTTCATATTTTGGCACTATGTAGTGTCTGTAACTTACTGATTTAAGCATGAGTTTTAAAACATACACCACTTTCTACACACAGTCCAAAAATAGGAAAATTGCTGTCAGACTAAATAATACAAAACTCCATTTGCCCCCAACAGCTCACCCAATCCGGTGCTGTGCATAATCACAAAGTAAGATCAGCTGCACTAAGTGTTTGCTGTGTCTCTCCTCCTATTTATAGTAATTTGACACACTGCAGTCTAGTTCCTCCAGTGCACCTCTGCCCTTAGAGTGTCATTAGGAGTCTAGGATAACTAAGGAACCATTGCTGCTGGCTATTAGGACAGTGGAAGGTAGTTTTGTGTCACTTCTGTTCTGTGTGTCTTTAAGTGTTCGGCTGAGCCCTGTAATAGTGTATTATACAGGGAAGTGATAATATATAAGAGCTGGATGGTTAAAAATAATTGATTAGGATATGGTTTATGTTTCATTATAAATTTACTGCAATAGTGCAATAATTAATGACTGTTAATAGTAAAGGTTTTGCAAATATATGTGCACATGTATTATTTGTTTAAATTAGAACCTGTAAATTCTAGATTGTAAGTTCCCACGGGAATAGGGCCCTCGATTCCTCCTGTATGTGTTTGTAAATTCTGTCCTGTCTCTTAGTCTTAGAAGTTTTATATTATTGTTTTATTTAAATGAACTGTATCCATGGACACCGCTGCAGAAAATGATGGTGCTTCATAAATAAAGTATAATAATAATAATATAATAATAATAATAATACATTTTGACGAGTGATGCAGTCTGTTTTCTTTTCACTGGTACAAATTCTAAAGTAAAGGAATTTATTGTATTCTTGAATATTTTTAAAAGTCTGTTTTTGCACATTGTTTTGCTTCAGGTGACATCTGATGCTGTGTTGTAACAATGCATATTGTCAATATTATAGGGTAGGTGTAAACTTGGTGCTTTAATCTGTATTATAAGATATGGATAAATCTAAATTATACTATTACTATCCAATGGGTGTGCTTTGATCGCAGAACTGAGTGGGTGGAGCAGTTGAACAGTAGGTCGTCATTACACTTCTAACCTGCTTGCTTGCTCTGTTGCAAAGTGTCCCTGGAATATTTTTTAAATGTTGGCAACTATGCATACCTGCACTCCATCAGCCAACAACAGGCACAGTACATACGCAGATGTGCGCTCTCAGCAGGGGGTGGATATATTCAGGGCTACTGGTTGACTTATATAGAGATTACATTTATTTTATTGTTTAATGTGATATAACATTGTACAGCTTCAATTAATTCACCTTTACAATGTATGTTACATCAAGATGTGAGATGGGGCTCCAGCATGGGGAAAGGAAAAATCTATTTTCTAGTATTCCCATAACTTTCACTAAACATGTAACTGAGATTTATGCATATGTTTGCTGTGTGATTTTTTTCTGATGCTATTGCATGCTCTGCCTTTATTAGTAGCCAGACATTTGTTAAAACTCTGCACATGTTCATTTATGCACACATTATATAATGGTAGATTGTGTGCTCCAGTAAGCAGGGCTGCACGACTCCTTCCAAACCCTCACACTGGTAATAGGGAACTTGCATAGCAGGTTTAGCAAAACCTTTCTAGCCAGCCTCTCCCTGATGTTTTAGCTCCTTGTGTACCCCCCCCCTTCATGCTGATAGATACTGCTGGTGGTCCTGGAACTATTCAGATTTTTATCTCCCTCGAATGATGCTTCCTTTAAGTGACGTCATCCAAGATGGCGTCCCTCAAATTCCGATTGGCTGATAGGATTCTATCAGCCAATCGAAATTAAGGTAGGAAAAATCTGATTGGCTGATTGAATCAGCCTTTCAGATTAAGCTCGCATTCTATTGACTGTTCCGATCAGCCAATAGAATGCGAGCTCAATCTGAATGGCTGATTCAATCAGCCAATCAGATTTTTCCTACCTTAATTCCGATTGACTGATAGAATCCTATCAGCCAATCGGAATTCGAGGGACGCCATCTTGGATGACGTCACTTAAAGGAACCGTCATTCATCGGGAAGTCGTCGGTGGAAGCAGATGGCTCCGCGTCGGCTCGTTTGAAGATGGCTCCGCTCTGCTCCGGATGGATGAAGATTGAAGACGCCACCTGGATGAAGATTTCAATTGGATGGAAGACCTCTTCAGCGCCCCTTGGATGATGACTTTGGCCGCTGCGGATGTCCTCTTCTGTTCCATCGGTGGTCGGCTGGCTGAAGATGGCTAAAGGTAGGATGATCTTCAGGGGGGTAGTGTTAGGTTTATTTAAGGGGGGTTTGGGTTAGAGTAGGGGTGTGTGGGTGGTGGGTTTTAATGTTGGGAGGGGTTGTAATTTTTTTTTACAGGCAAAAGAGCTGATTTCTTTGGGACATGCCCCGCAAAAGGCCCTTTTAAGGGCTGGTAAGGTAATAGAGCTGTTAACTTTTTAATGTAGAATAGGGTAGGGCATTTTTTTATTTTGGGGGGCTTTGTTATTTTATTAGGGGGCTTAGATTAGGTGTAAGTAGCTTAAAATTGTAATATTTTTTAAATGTTTGTAACTTATTTTTTTTTATTTTTTGTAACTTAATTTTTTTTATTTTTTGTACTTTAGTTAGTTTATTTTATTTTTTTATTGTATTTAATTGTAGGTATTTGTAGTTAATTAATTTAATTTATTTAATGATAGTGTAGTGTTTAATTGTAACTTAGGTTAGGATTTATTTTACAGGTAATTTTGGATTTCTTTTAGCTAGGTAGATATTAAATAATTAATAACTATTTAATAACTATTCTAACTAGCTAAAAGAAATTCAAAGTTACCTGTAAAATAAATATAAATCCTAAAATAGCTACAATGTAATTATTAATTACATTGTAGCTATCTTAGGGTTTATTTTACAGGTAAGTATTTAGTTTTAAATAGGAATAATTTATTTAATGATAGTGTAGTGGTAGGTGTAATTGTAACTTAGGTTAGTTTTTATTTTACAGGTACATTTCTCTTTATTTTAGCTAGGTAGCTATTAAATAGTTATTAACTGTTTAATAGCTAATGTACCTAGTTAAAATAAATTGAAATTTGCCTGTAAAATAAAAATAAATCCTAAGATAGATACAATATAATTATTATTTATATTGTAGCTATATTAGGGTTTATTTTAAAGGTAAGTATTTAGTTTTAAATAGGATTCATTTAGTTAATAAGAGTTATAATATTTAGATGTATTTAATTAATATTTAAGTTAGGTGGGTGTTAGGGTTAGACTTAGGATTAGGGGTTAATAATTTTATTATAGTGGCAGCGGTGTAGGGGGGGCAGGATAGGGGTTCATACATTTATTATAGGTTGTGGCGGTATAGGGGGGGCAAGATAGGGGTTAATAAATTTATTATAGGTGGTGGCGGTGTAGGGGGCAGGATAGGGGTTAATAGGTATTATGTAGGTGGCGGCGGGGTCCGGGAGCGGCGGTTTAGGGGTTAACATATTTATTATAGTTGCGGCGGGGTCCGGGAGCGGCGGTTTAGGGGGGAATAACTTTATTTAGTTGCGGCAGTATAGGGGGCGGCAGATTAGGGGTTAATATGTATAATGTAGGTTGCGGCGGGGTCCGGGAGCAGCGGTTTAGGGGGTAATAAATGTATTTAGTTGCGGCGGTGTAGGAGGGGGCAGATTAGGGGTGTTTAGACTCGGGGTACATGTTAGGGTGTTAGGTGTACACATTTCCCATAGGAATCAATGGGATGTCGGGCAGCAGCGAACATGAGCTTTCGCTATGGTCAGACTCCCATTGATTCCTATGGGATCCGCCGCCTCCAGTACGCTGGGCCGGAAAAGTGCCAAGCGTACCTGCTAGTTTTTTGATAACTAGCAAAAGTAGTCAGATTGTGCCGAACTTGTGTTCGGAACATCTGGAGTGACATAAGAATCGATCTGTGTCGGACTGAGTCCGGCGGATCGAAGCTTACGTCACTAAATTCTACTTTTGCCAGGCAGCAGGGCTTTATAACTAAGGTGAATCAGCCTCACCACAAATACGCTGCGGAATTCCAGCGTATTTGAGGTTGACGGCTTGATAACTAGGGGCCAGTATGTTATTCTATAGCAAAACAACAGAAATGTCTTGTAATTACAATGTGTTTACTTTCCCTTTAAAATGACATAAAAAGTGTAAATAATGTCAGATGCCTATTCTGAGCTAAACACAAGCTTACAGGCAAATAAAAAATTTTTTGCTAGCCTTGTTCAGCTTTGATACGGAAGTGTATTGCCATTCCAGAACTGAATGTAACTATGGTAATATGCAAACCACAGAGCATTTTATCATTGCACTTTAACCCTTCGCTGCCATGAATTTCAGAGAAAAACTTGTCTAACTGGAGAATTTTTTACCATTTTTTCTATTACTCCATTTATACAGAAATAAAGCCATTCACCTAGATTTAGAGTTCTGCGGCCAAAGGGGTGCGTTAGCTACACATGCTTTTTTTCCCCCGTACCTTTTAAATAACGCTGGTATTGAGAGTTCTCAGAAGGGCTGAATTAGGCTCCAAAAAGGGAGCGTACAGGCATATTTACCGCCACTGCAACTCTCAATACCAGCGGTGCTTACGGACGCGGCCAGCTTCCAAAACATGCTCGTGCACGATTCCCCCATAGGAAACAATGGGGCAGTTTGAGCTGAAAAAAAACCTGCAAAAAAGCAGCGTTCAGCTCCTAACGCAGCCCCATTGTTTCCTATGGGGAAACACTTCCTAAGTCTGCACCTAACACCCTAACATGTACCCCGAGTCTAAACACCCCTAACCTTACACTTATTAACCTCTAATCTGCTGCCCCCGCTATCGCTGACCCCTGCATATTATTTTAAACCCCTAATCTGCCGCTCCGTACACCGCCGCAACCTACGTTATCCCTATGTGCCCCTAATCTTCTGCCCCTAACACCGCCGACCCCTAAATTATATTTATTAACCCCTAATCTGCCGCCCCCAACGTCGCCGCCATCTACCTACAATTATTAACCCCTAATCTGCCGACCGGACCTCACCGCTACTCTAATAAATGTATTAACCCCTAAAGCTAAGTCTAACCCTAACACTAACACCCCCCTAAGTTAAATATAATTTTATTCTAACGAAAAAAAATAATTCTTATTAAATATATTAATCCTATTTAAAGCTAAATACTTACCTGTAAAATAAACCCTAATATAGCTACAATATAAATAATAATTATATTGTAGCTATTTTAGGATTAATATTTATTTTACAGGCAACTTTGTATTTATTTTAACCAGGTACAATAGCTATTAAATAGTTAATAACTATTTAATAGCTACCTAGTTAAAATAATTACAAAATTACCTGTAAAATAAATCCTAACCTAAGTTACAATTAAACCTAACACTACACTATCAATAAATTAATTAAATAAACTACCTACAATTATCTACAATTAAATCAACTAAACTAAATTACAAAACAAAACAAACACTAAATTACAAAAAATAAAAAAGATTACACCTACTAATTACACCTACTCTAAGCCCCCTAAAAAAATAGCAAAGCCCCCCAAAATAAAAAAATGCCCTACCCTATTCTAAAATAAAAATTGAACAGCTCTTTTACCTTATCAGCCCTTAAAAAGGCCTTTTGCGGGGCATGCCCCAAAGAAAACAGCTCTTTTGCATTTAAATAAACATACAATACCCCCCCAACATTACAACCCACCACCCACATACCCCTAATCTAACCCAAACACCCCTTAAAAAACTTAACACTAAGCCCCTGAAGATCTTCCTACCTTGTCTTCACCACGCCGGGTATCACCGATCCGTCCAGAAGAGGGTCCGAAGTCTTCCTCCTATCCGGCAAGAAGAGGTCCAGAAGGGGGTCCGAAGTCTCCATCATATCCGGCAAGAAGAGGAGATCCAGACCGGCAAACATCTCCATCCAAGCTGCATCTTCTATCTTCTTCCATCTGGCGCGGAGCAGGACCATCTTGAAGCAGCCGAAGCGGATCCATCCTCTTCTAACGATGTCCTAAGTCCGAATGAAGGTTCCTTTAAATGATGTCATCCAAGATGGCGTCCCTCAAATTCCGATTGGCTGATAGGATTCTATCAGCCAATCGGAATTAAGGTAGGAAAAATCTGATTGGCTGATTGAATCAGCCAATCAGATTCAAGTTCAATTGGATTGGCTGACCCAATCAGCCAATCAGATTGAGCTCGCATTCTATTGGCTGATCGGAACAGCCAGGTAGGAAGATCTTCAGGGGCTTAGTGTTAGGTTTTTTAAGGGGGGTTTGGGTTAGATTAGGGGTATGTGGGTGGTGGGTTGTAATGTTGGGGGGGGTATTGTATGTTTATTTAAATGCATTAGCTGTTTTCTTTGGGGCATGCCCTGCAAAAGGCCCTTTTAAGGGCTAGTAAGGTAAAAGAGCTGTTCAATTTTTATTTTAGAATAGGGTAGGGCATTTTTTTTATTTTGGAGGGCTTTGTTATTTTTTTAGGGGGCTTAGAGTAGGTGTAATTAGTTTAAAATTCTTGTAATCTTTTTTATTTTTTGTAATTTAGTGTTTGGTTTCTTTTTGTAATTTAGTGTTTGTTTGTTTTTGTAATTTAGTTTAGTTGATTTAATTGTAGATAATTGTAGGTAGTTTATTTAATTAATTTATTGATAGTGTAGTGTTAGGTTTAATTGTAACTTAGGTTAGGATTTATTTTACAGGTAATTTTGTAATTATTTTAACTAGGTAGCTATTAAATAGTTATTAACTATTTAATAGCTATTGTACCTAGTTAAAATAAATACAAAGTTGCCTGTAAAATAAATATTAATCCTAAAATAGCTACAATGTAATTAATATTTATATTGTAGCTATATTAGGGTTTATTTTACAGGTAAGTATTTAGCTTTAAATAGGAATAATTTATTTAATAAGATTTATTTTATTTTGTTAGATTTAAATTATATTTAATTTAGGGAGGTGTTATGGTTAGGGTTAGACTTAGCTTTAGGGGTTAATACATTTATTATAGTAGCGGTGAGGTCCGGTTTGCAGATTAGGGGTTAATACTTGAAGTTAGGTGTCAGCGATGTTAGGGAGGGCAGATTAGGGGTTAATACTATTTATTATAGGGTTTGCGAGGCGGGAGTGAGGCGGTTTAGGGGTTAATAGATTTATTATAGTAGCGGTGAGGTCCGGTCGGCAGATTAGGGGTTAATAAGTGTAGGTAGGTAGCAGCGACATTGGGGGGGGGGCAGATTAGGGGGTAATAAATATTATGTAGGGGTCGGCGATGTTAGGGGCAGCAGATTAGGGCTACATAGGGATAATGTAGGTTGCGGCGGTGTGCGGTCGGCAGATTAGGGGTTAAAAAAATTTAATAGAGTGGCGGCGATGTGGGGGGACCTCGGTTTAGGGGTACATAGGTAGTTTATGGATGTTAGTGTACTTTAGAGCACAGTAGTTAAGAGCTTTATGAACCGGCGTTAGCCCATAAAGCTCTTAACTCCTGGCTTTTTTCTGCGGCTGGAGTTTGGTCGTTAGATTTCTAACGCTCACTTCAGCCAAGACTCTAAATACCGGCGTTAGAAAGATCCCATTGAAAAGATAGGATACGCAATTGACGTAAGGGGATCTGCGGTATGGAAAAGTCGCGGCTGGAAAGTGAGCATTAGACCCTTTCCTGACTGACTCTAAATACCAGCGGGCGGCCAAAACCAGCGTTAGGACCCCCTAACGCTGGTTTTGACGGCTAACGCAGAACTCTAATTCTAGGCGTTTTTTTTTTTCCCATTTAACTATGAAAATGATATTATTTTTTTCAGGGCATAAAAAGAGCTTTCAGTGGAAGACAGTTTCAACTAGCTGTGTATTCACAGAATTAAGAAATTATTGTAAAATTACAATACAAAAAAAAATCCACAATATTCCACAAAAATCTGTAGTTTTCTAACTGTAAAAATGAATCTTAATTGTTTCAAGATTTTAATAGCAGAAATCAATCTCCCATTGGAAGTAGGAGAAAGAGATCCCTTTGAAATTGTGTTTGCGAAGCAGCTTTGAATACAATGAACTCTTATCAGTTGCTTGCTAGAGTACATTGCCCCTTTAATAAAGTAGCAAGAAAGTAATATGCTAGATAACATGTCCTACCGACTACTCGCTATCTTGGAAGGCAATAAAAAAAAAGAAATACAGAATTGGGATTTGGAAGAAAAAAGCAAGCAGCAGTATTTATGGTACTTCTTGCACATTGTCAGTTTTATGTAGATGAGATATATAGGGGGCACCCTTGGGCAAAGAATAATAATAAAGTGTGTAGATAATAACTATTAGTAATAATGCTATATGACAGTATAAAGTACTAAAAATAAAGCAAAGATAGTATAACGCTACCAAGTGGGTAAAATACTTTTTAAGCATCAATATGGTGTATTCCAGGATACATATTCGGAACACAGGTGAGATTAGTGCAGTATAGCAATATAGCAAACACTTGACACGGCGGTCTCGTCAAACACGAGACCGCCGTGTCAAGTGTTTGCTATATTGCTATACTGCACTAATCTCCCCTGTGTTCCGAATATGTATCCTGGAATACACCATATTGATGCTTAACCCCTTAATGACCGCAGCACTTTTCCATTTTCTGTCCGTTTGGGACCAAGGCTATTTTTACATTTCTGCGGTGTTTGTGTTTAGCTGTAATTTTCCTCTTACTCATTTACTGTACCCACACATATTATATACCGTTTTTCTCGCCATTAAATGGACTTTCTAAAGATACCATTATTTTCATCATATCTTATAATTTACTATAAAAAAAATTATAAAATATGAGGAAAAAATTGAAAAAAACACACTTTTTCTAACTTTGACCCTCAAAATCTCCTACACTTCAACAACTACCAAAAAACTCCCATGCTAAATAGTTTCTAAATTTTGTCCTGAGTTTAGAAATACTCAATGTTTACATGTTCTTTGCTTTTTTTGCAAGTTATAGGGCAATAAGTACAAGTAGCCCTTTGCTATTTCCAAAAAATTTTTAAAAAAATTAGCGATAGTTACATTGGAACACTGATATCTGTCAGGAATCCCTGATTAACCCTTCACATATATATATATTTTAAAAGAACACAACCTAAGGTATTAAACATGGGGTATTTTGACTCTTTCCATGCAACTATTTTACCACCAATCTATGCCAAAGTTTGAAAAAAAAAAAAAAAAGTGGTGATTTTTTGACAAAATAGCAATTCAAGAATACATTTACTGAGAACGTTAATGGTTACTGCCAAATAACACCCCAATATGTCTTCAGCAGCATCTCCTGAGTACAGTGATACCACCCATGTATAGGTCTGTTGGGTTCTCTGGGGGCTAAAAGGCCTTATTTTTAGGGGGCGCATTCCAGTTTTTTAATTTGGAATTTTCACATCTGTCGTCATGCACCCATGTCCTATTTGGGACATTTCTGAAGCCGGACAATGCAAATTACCCCCATCAAACCATATATTTTTAAAAAGTAGACACCCTAGGGTATTTCAAATGCTGGTATTTTAACACTTTGCATGCACTAATTCAACCACCAGTCTTTGTCAAACTTTTGGGTAGTCATTTTGGTGTGTTATTTTTCACACGCATTGTACTTTAGGCATGGATTCTCAGTTCCTGTTATATGTTACTGACCAAAAACACCTCAATATGTGTTCAACAACAACTTCTGAGTACAGTGATACCACCCATGTATAGGTGTGTCGGGTTCTCTGGGGGCTAAAAGGCCTTAATTTTAGGGGGCGCATTCCAGTTTTTCAACTTGGAATTTTCACATCTGTCATCATGCACCCATGTCCTATTTGGGACATTTCTGAAGCCGGCCAATGTAAATTACCCCCATCAAACCATATATTTTTGAAAAGTAGACACCCTAGGGTATTTCAAATGCTGGTATTTTAACACTTTCCATGCACTAATTCAACCACTAGTCTTTGTCAAACTTTTAGGTAGTCATTTTTTTGCATTATTTTTCACACACATTGTACTTTAGGCATATATTCTCAGTCCCTGTTATGTGTTACTGCCAAAAAAAACCTCAATATGTATTCAACCACATCTCCTGAGTACAGTGATACCACCCATGTATAGGTGTGTCGGGTTCTCTGGGGGCTAAAAGGCCTTAATTTTAGGGGGCGCATTCCAGTTTTTCAACTTGGAATTTTCACATCTGTCATCATGCACCCATGTCCTATTTGGGAAATTTCTGAAGCCGGCCAATGTAAATTACCCCCATCAAACCATATATTTTTGAAAAGTAGACACCCTAGGGTATTTCAAATGCTGGTATTTTAACACTTTCCATGCACTAATTCAACCACTAGTCTTTGTCAAACTTTTAGGTAGTCATTTTTTTGCATTATTTTTCACACACATTGTACTTTAGGCATATATTCTCAGTCCCTGTTATGTGTTACTGCCAAAAAAAACCTCAATATGTATTCAACAACATCTCCTGAGTACAGTGATACCACCCATGTATAGGTGTGTCGGGTTCTCTGGGGGCTAAAAGGCCTTAATTTTAGGGGGCGCATTCCAGTTTTTCAACTTGGAATTTTCACATCTGTCATCATGCACCCATGTCCTATTTGGGACATTTCTGAAGCCGGCCAATGTAAATTACCCCCATCAAACCATATATTTTTGAAAAGTAGACACCCTAGGGTATTTCAAATGCTGGTATTTTAACACTTTCCATGCACTAATTCAACCACTAGTCTTTGTCAAACTTTTAGGTAGTCATTTTTTTGCATTATTTTTCACACACATTGTACTTTAGGCATATATTCTCAGTCCCTGTTATGTGTTACTGCCAAAAAAAACCTCAATATGTATTCAACAACATCTCCTGAGTACAGTGATACCACCCATGTATAGGTGTGTCGGGTTCTCTGGGGGCTAAAAGGCCTTAATTTTAGGGGGCGCATTCCAGTTTTTCAACTTGGAATTTTCACATCTGTCATCATGCACCCATGTCCTATTTGGGACATTTCTGAAGCCGGCCAATGTAAATTACCCCCATCAAACCATATATTTTTGAAAAGTAGACACCCTAGGGTATTTCAAATGCTGGTATTTTAACACTTTCCATGCACTAATTCAACCACTAGTCTTTGTCAAACTTTTAGGTAGTCATTTTTTTGCATTATTTTTCACACACATTGTACTTTAGGCATATATTCTCAGTCCCTGTTATGTGTTACTGCCAAAAAAAACCTCAATATGTATTCAACAACATCTCCTGAGTACAGTGATACCACCCATGTATAGGTGTGTCGGGTTCTCTGGGGGCTAAAAGGCCTTAATTTTAGGGGGCGCATTCCAGTTTTTCAACTTGGAATTTTCACATCTGTCATCATGCACCCATGTCCTATTTGGGACATTTCTGAAGCCGGCCAATGTAAATTACCCCCATCAAACCATATATTTTTGAAAAGTAGACACCCTAGGGTATTTCAAATGCTGGTATTTTAACACTTTCCATGCACTAATTCAACCACTAGTCTTTGTCAAACTTTTAGGTAGTCATTTTTTTGCATTATTTTTCACACACATTGTACTTTAGGCATATATTCTCAGTCCCTGTTATGTGTTACTGCCAAAAAAAACCTCAATATGTATTCAACAACATCTCCTGAGTACAGTGATGCCACCCATGTATAGGTGTGTCGGGTTCTCTGGGGGCTAAAAGGCCTTAATTTTAGGGGGCGCGTTCCAGTTTTTCAACTTGGAATTTTCACATCTGTCATCATGCACCCATGTCCTATTTGGGACATTTCTGAAGCCGGACAATGTAAATTACCCCCATCAAACCATATATTTTTGAAAAGTAGACACCCTAGGGTATTTCAAATGCTGGTATTTTAACACTTTCCATGCACTAATTCAACCACTAGTCTTTGTCAAACTTTTAGGTAGTCATTTTTTTGCATTATTTTTCACACACATTGTACTTTAGGCATATATTCTCAGTCCCTGTTATGTGTTACTGCCAAAAAAAACCTCAATATGTATTCAACAACATCTCCTGAGTACAGTGATACCACCCATGTATAGGTGTGTCGGGTTCTCTGGGGGCTAAAAGGCCTTAATTTTAGGGGGCGCATTCCAGTTTTTCAACTTGGAATTTTCACATCTGTCATCATGCACCCATGTCCTATTTGGGACATTTCTGAAGCCGGCCAATGTAAATTACCCCCATCAAACCATATATTTTTGAAAAGTAGACACCCTAGGGTATTTCAAATGCTGGTATTTTAACACTTTCCATGCACTAATTCAACCACTAGTCTTTGTCAAACTTTTAGGTAGTCATTTTTTTGCATTATTTTTCACACACATTGTACTTTAGGCATATATTCTCAGTCCCTGTTATGTGTTACTGCCAAAAAAAACCTCAATATGTATTCAACAACATCTCCTGAGTACAGTGATACCACCCATGTATAGGTGTGTCGGGTTCTCTGGGGGCTAAAAGGCCTTAATTTTAGGGGGCGCATTCCAGTTTTTCAACTTGGAATTTTCACATCTGTCATCATGCACCCATGTCCTATTTGGGACATTTCTGAAGCCGGACAATGTAAATTACCCCCATCAAACCATATATTTTTGAAAAGTAGACACCCTAGGGTATTTCAAATGCTGGTATTTTAACACTTTCCATGCACTAATTCAACCACTAGTCTTTGTCAAACTTTTAGGTAGTCATTTTTTTGCATTATTTTTCACACACATTGTACTTTAGGCATATATTCTCAGTCCCTGTTATGTGTTACTGCCAAAAAAAACCTCAATATGTATTCAACAACATCTCCTGAGTACAGTGATACCACCCATGTATAGGTGTGTCGGGTTCTCTGGGGGCTAAAAGGCCTTAATTTTAGGGGGCGCATTCCAGTTTTTCAACTTGGAATTTTCACATCTGTCATCATGCACCCATGTCCTATTTGGGACATTTCTGAAGCCGGCCAACGTAAATTACCCCCATCAAACCATATATTTTTGAAAAGTAGACACCCTAGGGTATTTCAAATGCTGGTATTTTAACACTTTCCATGCACTAATTCAACCACTAGTCTTTGTCAAACTTTTAGGTAGTCATTTTTTTGCATTATTTTTCACACACATTGTACTTTAGGCATATATTCTCAGTCCCTGTTATGTGTTACTGCCAAAAAAAACCTCAATATGTATTCAACAACATCTCCTGAGTACAGTGATACCACCCATGTATAGGTGTGTTGGGTTCTCTGGGGGCTAAAAGGCCTTATTTTTAGGGGGCGCATTCCAGTTTTTCAACTTGGAATTTTCACATCCCATGCACCCATGTCCTATGTAGGACATTTCTGAAGCCGGCCAATGTAATTTACCCCCATCAAACCATATATTTTTGAAAAGTAGACACCCTAGGGTATTTCAAATGCTGGTATTTTAACACTTTCCATGCACTAATTCTTTGTCAAACTATTAGGCAGTCATTTTTTGTGTGTTATTTTTCACACACATTGTACTTTAGACATGAATTCTCAGCTCCTGTTATGTGTTACTGCCAAAGAAGACCCCAATATGTGTTCACCAACATCTCCTGAGTACAGTGATACCACCTATGCATAAGTTTCTTGGCTTGTTCGGGGGGTGTAATGCCAAATGTCCAACATGCGTTTGTGATTTTTTTTCACATTTAACATATTTTCTTTGCCTATTGTCTTTTTGGGGGTATTTTAACATACCCCAATTTATTTGTTTCCATGAATGTGCATATTTTTGAAATGTTGACACCCCAAGGTATTGTATATGGTGTGCTTTGATGCATTTGAAGTAACTGTTTTAGCTAAAAAAAATTGGAGAAAGTGTATGGTGGCATTTTTTCAATTTTCATTTTTACACACACATTGCTTTTTGACTATGATTTAGGAGAGACTGTTGTAAGTTAGTGCAAAAAAATACTTCAGGTTGTTTTCTGCTAGGCACCCTGAGTACACCTATGCCCCCCATGCATAGGTTTGCCAGGATTTTGGGAAGGTTATGTTACAATTTTATGACTTGTGATTTTAGTTATTAAGTGAGAGTATTTCTTCTGATAGGCCTATCTTTAGTTTGGGGCCTATTGTAAACCCCACTTTTATTTATTGCCATGAATGTGCATATTTTTGAAATGTTGACACCCCAAGGTATTGTATATTGTGTGCTTTGATGCATTTGAAGTAACTGTTTTAGCTAAAAAAATTGGAGAAAGTGTATGGTGGCATTTTTTCAATTTTCATTTTTACACACACATTGCTTTTTGACTATGATTTAGGAGAGACTGTTGTAAGTTAGTGCAAAAAAATACTTCAGGTTGTTTTCTGCTAGGCACCCCGAGTACACCTATGCCCCCCATGCATAGGTTTGCCAGGATTTTGGGAAGGTTATGTTACAATTTTATGACTTGTGATTTTAGTTATTAAGTGAGAGTATTTCTTCTGATAGGCCTATCTTTAGTTTGGGGCCTATTGTAAACCCCACTTTTATTTATTGCCATGAATGTGCATATTTTTGAAATGTTGACACCCCAAGGTATTGTATATGGTATGCTTTGATGGCTTTTTAGCCAAAAAAATTGGAGAAAGTGTATGGTGGCAATTTTTCAATTTTCATTTTTACACACACATTGCTTTTTGACTATGATTTAGGAGAGACTGTTGTAAGTTAGTGCAAAAAAAATACTACAGGTTGTTTTCTGCAAGGCACCTTGAGAACACCTATGTCCCCCATGCATAGGTTTGACAGGGGTTTTTGTAAAAAAAAAAAAAAAGAACAGCCCCATTTTAGAAAAAAAAATATATTAGTGAAATGTAAAAATCTGGCACATTAAAAGTAAAAAAATAACAACAAAAAAATTAACAGTAAACATAACAAATTTTTTTTTACAGCAAATGTATTTATTTTTTAAAAATTGACCATTGTATGGTACCGCTTGAAGCAGTCCCCAATGCAGAGTCCAGGCTGTCCAGGGCAATCAGGACAGTGATATACAGTGTCCCTTCTCTGCCCCCTCTTGGTACAGACTCTGCATTTTTTTTGTGGTCTCTGCTTTGCGGCAGTAGGGGGGATTTTAAAAATAAAATGAGTAGCCCCAACTCTGCTCTCTCCCATCACCGCCCGGGGAGCAGGTGCATCATGGTACAAAATCCCCGAAATGATCTGGAGCTGAAATTGTAAAAAAGTCTGTTTCATTCCGGGGTTTGCTTGAACAACAAAAAAGCGTTGTGGGTTGCAATCTGCATTAGGTAAATTGCAACCTTTTTGTACCAGGCCCTTGTCTTCCGCATAATTAGGTAGGGCTGCAGCAGCTGATCTGCCAGATCAACCCCACCCATATGTCGGTTATAAGACTTGATGCACACTGGCTTCCTTATGATCTCAGCTCTGCCACGTACAGAGACCGCCACCGTCCTCTCTGTGTGGATGGTGGTAAGAAGGTATACATCCTTCTTGTCTCTGTACTTCAGTGCCAACAGCTCCTCTTGGCGCAGAGCAGAGGTCTCCCCCCTTCGTAGCCGGGTGCGTACAAGTTGTCCTGGGAAACCTTTGCGGTTCTTTTTAATAGTACCGCAAGCTACTGTATCAAAGCAATACAGTAGCTTGAACAAAAGGACACTTGTATAAAAATTGTCTAAGTACAAGTGATACCCTTTGTTCATTAGGGGTAATATCAGGTCCCAGACAATCTTGCCAGTGGTTCCCATATGTTCTGGGCAACCTGGAGGGTCAAGGTGGCTATCCTTTCCCTCATACACCCGGAAGGCCTGAGTATACCCAGTCTCGCTCTCACAGAGCTTATACACCTTTACCCCATACCTGGAGCGCTTGGAAGGAATATACTGCTTGAATCCCAGCCTTCCCTTATACTTCATCAGGGATTCATCAACGCATATATTCCTTCCAGGTGTATAAGCCTCTGCAAACCTGGCAGAAAAGTGGGTAATCAGGGGGCGGATTTTATACAGCCTGTCAAATTGGGGATGCTCCCTAGGGGGGCACAGGCTGTTGTCGCTGAAGTGCATGAAATGAAGAATCATTTCATATCTCTACCTCGACATACTCTGGGAGAAAATGGGGGTAGAGCAGATGGGGCTACTGCTCCAGTAGGAGCAAACGGAGGGTTTCTTTATGATGCCCATCAGCATAGTCAATGCCCAGAATTTTTTAAATTCTGGCACATTGATGGGGGCCCATTGCTGCTTTGCCAAATATGTTTCAGGCTTTGCAACACGGTACTGATGGGCATATAAATTAGTTTGGGCGACAATGTTCCCCAATACATCATCACCCAGAAACACCTCCAGAAACTGTTGGGGGCTAAAACCTGCCACATCTATATTTATGCCAGCATTTGCTGTGAAGGGTGGGATATCTGGCCTCTGGAGATGAGGCGTTACCCACTCTTCAGCGGCAATGGCAGCAACACGCCTCCTTCTAGCAGGGGGGCTGGCAGGGGGGCTAGCAGGGGGGCTGGCAGGGGGGCTAGCAGCCACAGATACATCACTATCAGTTGAGACTGCATCTAATGATGTATCTGAGCATATGGCAGGGTCAAAATTGGGGTCTGAGTCAGACATAGAGGCATCTGACTCTGACGCAAGGATGGCATATGCCTCCTCAGCACTATATGTTTTCTTATTATTGAAATGTATTATTGTATCTGTCACAGAAAACCAAAATTAATTAATTAATTAATTAAATGGCCTTTGGGTTTTTTTTAAAAAAGTACAGCTATGCTAATGCCAGTGATTTATAGCGATCACTGGCAAGCTAGGGGTTAAATACTCTTTAAATTAAATTAACTAAATGGCCTTTGGGTTTTTTTTTTAAAAAGTACAGCTATGCTAATGCCAGTGATTTATAGCGATCACTGGCAAGCTAGGGGTTAAATACTCTTTAAATTAAATTAGCTAAATGGCTCTGAAAGGAGCCTTTGAGTTTTTAAAAAATTACAACAACAAAAATTAACCCCTAAAAAAATGCACAGACAGCAAAAAAGTACAGCTATGCTAATGCCAGTGATTTATAGCGATCACTGGCAAGCTAGGGGTTAAATACTCTTTAAATTAAATTAAATTAGCTAAATGGCTCTGAAAGGAGCCTTTGAGTTTTTAAAAAATTACAACAACAAAAATTAACCCCTAAAAAAATGCACAGACAGCAAAAAAGTACAGCTATGCTAATACCAGTGATTTATAGCGATCACTGGCAAGCTAGGGGTTAAATACTCTTTAAATTAAATTAAATTAGCTAAATGGCTCTGAAAGGAGCCTTTGAGTTTTTAAAAAATTACAACAACAAAAATTAACCCCTAAAAAAATGCACAGACAGCAAAAAAGTACAGCTATGCTAATGCCAGTGATTTATAGCGATCACTGGCAAGCTAGGGGTTAAATACTCTTTAAATTAAATTAAATTAGCTAAATGGCTCTGAAAGGAGCCTTTGGGTTTTTAAAAAAATTACAACAACAAAAATTAACCCCTAAAAAAATGCACAGACAGCAAAAAAGTACAGCTATGCTAATGCCAGTGATTTATAGCGATCACTGGCAAGCTAGGGTTAAATACTATTTAAATTAAATTAAATTAGCTAAATGGCTCTGAAAGGAGCGTTTGGGTTTTTAAAAAATTACAACAACAAAAATTAACCCCTCAAAAAATGCACAGACAGCAAAAAAAAGTGCAGCTGTGCTACTGCCAGTGATTTATAGTGATCACTGGCAAGCTAGGGGTTAATGGCTCTGAAAAGAGCCTTTGGATTTTAAATTTTTTAACAAATAAAAGAAATAAATCTCTCTCTGCTAAAATACAGGTCTCTCTCTCTCCAACAAAATAGCAAGTGAGGAGAGGGAGGGAGATCCACACTGATCAGAGTCAATATTTACAAATATTGACCTGATCAGACAAATGGGAGATTTTATTATTATTTTTTTTTTCTAAGAAGGCTCAGATTGGGTGACCCTAGCTTGCCCCTATGGTGAGACAGGCTAGGGACACCCCCAGAGGCCCCATGATGCACTGGGCATCGCCATTTTGGAAGCCTCATGGGGGAGGGGGGGGCTATATGTGGGGGCTTTTTTATTTAATTTTTTACTTTTTACCCCCAATTTTTATTCAAATTTATATACTAACTAAGTGCCTCGACCCACCGAGGCACTTAGCACACTAGCAGAGCATCGGAAGCATGTCCGATCGCTTCCGATGCTCTGCTACACTGCCGGGCTCCACGTGGAGCAAAACCGGAAGTGATCACTCAAGGGGGAGTGATCGCTCCGGTCCCGGCACTCCGTAACAGCACTGCAGGGATGCCCAGACATCGAGGCATCCCTGCAGTACTGTAATAGTGCCTGGAAGCGATCTTGATCGCTTCCAGCACTCACTTTAGCCGAGGACGTGCAGGGTACGTCGTCAGGCGTTAACTGCCTTTTTTTTTCAGACGTACCCTGCACGTCCTCGGTCACTAAGGGGTTAAAAAGTATTTTACCCACTTGGTAGCGTTATACTATCTTTGCTTTATTTTTTGAATTTTTCCTCATTTAACGCTCAGTGTGGATATTACTTTAAGGCCACACATCAGTAATTAACAGTGTATGTGCACCTTTTCTGATAAAATATATGCTCAGCCGATTGTAGATAAAGCTAAAGATAAAAGAAAGTTACATCATATACATATATACTTTCTACTTAACAGCCTTTATACAAAACCCATACTGGCTTTAAAATGGAGCTAGCTGCTGATAAACAATATTACTCTTTATGCACTGATGATGACTGGGATTTGGATGACATAGAATTGGATGATCTATCTAAAGTTTGCATTAAAAATGCTGGACTGGGTGATTTGTTTTCTATGCTTGAGGATTATAAATTAAAGGAGCTCAGACTCCGCATGGATAATTGGACATTCACTAAATATATTGCTAAAGGAATGATACCCCGTGGGTTAAGATTACAAAAGTTCCCCACATTTGAGACAGATGACCAGGACTTCATATCAGAGTGGAATGACGTTTTAACGGAGTGCTCCATTAGACTGATGGGACTTTTAATTAAACATAAGACTGCGTTGATATCTAAATATAAAGAAGAAATTTGTGTATTACAAAAGGAGCTCAGTAAATTTAGACATGATGATAAATATGTAAAGTTTGACACCATACTACAAGAGACAATTGAAGCTACCAAACGCAATATAATGAACACCAAATATACAAAATATCAGAGAGATAGTAAAGATTACGCTAACAAAACAGTCTATGTGTGGCGAAGGAAGTTTAGAGGGGCTATACAAACCAACCTTAAAAACTCCATACTGACACAAGACAAAAGTACTAGTCACATAAAGGAGGATATAACTAGTGAGGGCACACTAACACACAAGAGAAATAGGCATTGGAGGAAAAAAGTAAGATTTAATACAGATAATTGTAATTTCACTGATGAAGAGGGCTCTGCCTCAGGGACAGACTTTTCAAATTCAGAGGGTAGTTCAGCATCCGATTGGGATAATACACCAATTGAGTTGAGCTCTAATTTAGAAGTAACAACGGATATTAATACTCATTTAAATGAAAACATCCAAGCAGGGGGCACAACATTATGTACCACTGAACAAGGAGCAAAACCAAAAGATAAAACATCCACAGAGGTTTTTCGGGAGGACTCAGGCATACCCAAAGGAGGGGGAACATTGACAACACAAATAAAACAAGATCTAGTGGAGAAGAAAAAACAGGAAAGGTACCCCACAAGAGAAAACAAAAACAAAAACAAAAGCAATCGGAAGTATGTTTGAACACAGTTATTAATATATCCAGTTATAGTCTGAGTGAGACTGAACGCAAAGTCCTCAGTTATGGACTAAATTTCTGTCCATCTAGGGACTTCATTCTCTTTCAGACTATTTTGGATACTAATAAATTTGTTAGATCGCTCACACTGAAGAAACATTTTCTTAAAGAAAATAAAGAAAATAAAATTACAGAACTAAAGATCATGATTGAGAATGACACCACTACAAGTGACATGACAAATGACCTAACTTTTCAAGACCTTTGCACACGCAATGATCTAGAACAGTTAATATCTGAAGGGAATCTAACCTCAATGGAGGAGGAAAGCAAGGATAAACATGTGGGTTTTAAATGTAAATCCAATTTTTATCCTTTGCAGTCCAGAGGTAAACCTCTTGAACTATTCCAGAAAAGAGTTGTGGAGGATCTTACTACTTTACATCAACAAAAAACAGGGAAAATTAATAATATAAACAACCTAACAAAAAAAGAAAGATAAGCATTGGTAGCCCTAGAGAAAAATGAAAATATCGTGATAAAACGGGCTGACAAAGGCAGCAGCATAGTGGTCTGTGATAAAACCTGGTATATAGCTGAAGCTCACAGACAGTTGGATGACACCAATGTCTATGAGAAAGTTAGTCATAATCCTCGTATAGATTTTCAGAGACGTCTGTTCAAGATTTTGAGTGAAGGTAGAAGAAATGGTTTTATAGATCAATCTACATTTGAATATCTATATGTTGAACATCCAAGCACTGCTGCGTTTTATCATCTACCAAAAACTCATAAAGGGCTAGAAAATGTCAAAGGGAGACCAATCGTGTCAGGCAATGGCTCCCTGCTTGAACATTTGTCCGAATGGGTCGATGATATACTGCAGCCATATGTCCTTAAATTAAACAGTTATGTAAAAGACACTACCCATATACTCAACATTTTTAAGAACTATACTTGGAAGGAAAATTATAGCTGGCTCACAGTAGATGCCATATCGTTATATTCCTCAATACCACACTCTATAGGCTTACTAGCCATAGAGCACTATCTAGACAAAGATGGTAATTTAAATGCAGATTTTAAAAACTATGTACTTAAAATTATTAAGTTTCTACTTGAACATAATAGCTTTACCTTTGGAAATGACCATTTTATACAAAAACAAGGGACTGCGATGGGGGCGAAATTTGCGCCCTCATACGCAAATCTGGTTATGGGCTGGTTCGAAGAAATCTATATTTATGGAGATACAAATCCCTTTCGCAAACATATAATTCAATATAATAGGTTCATTGATGACCTTATAATAGTTTGGGAGGCAGATGAAACAATAGCTGACAAATTCATTCAACATCTAAATAATAATAAAATGGGATTAAGTTTCACTAAAGAATGGAATAAAACAGAGATAAATTTTTTGGACATTACAATGTATGGGAATTCCCAATCAAAATGTGTAAACACAGCACTTTACCGTAAACCCATAGCAGGTAATGCACTGCTTTATGCTACCAGTGGACATCCAAAACATGTCTTTAAAGGCATTATTAAAGGACAGATGATGAGAGTGAAGCGTAATTGTTCACTTAATAATGACTACATTAAAGAGAGTGAAGAGTTGTCTCATAGACTAATTGCCAGAGGTTACTCTAAAAATGAGGTTATAAAGATTAAAAAAGAAGTTGACCGATATAACAGAGAGGATTTACTGTCCCCTAAAAAGAAGGACAAAATAGATGACAGACCTGCATTCGTCACCAAGTATTCGAATCAATACAATGATATATGTAATATCGTAAAGAAATATCTCCCAATTTTATACGGGGATGAAATATTAAAAGAAGTAATTGGTGACGGATGTAAATTTGTCTATAAGAAAAATGATACACTTGCTAATTCACTCTCACCTAGTGTCCTAAAGAATACACAGATACAAACCAATGAAAGTTCCTGGTTAAGACACAATGGCAGCTATAGATGTGGTAGCGCCCGCTGTAAAGCATGCGACTATCATAATGTCACTAGCACATTTAGATCCTACACATCAGGAGAAACCTTTCAGATACATGGCTGTCACAATTGTAGCTCAAATTATGTGATATATTTGGCAGAATGCAATCTATGCAAGGGTCAATACGTGGGACTCACTACACGTGATGTAAGGACACGTATTAGAGAACATCTGGGAGACATTAGAAATAAAGTCCCTTGTTCAGAATTGAGTCGACATTTTATTGAGGTTCATAACCAGTCAGTCCACTCCTTTAGTTGGAATGTAATAGAAGCAATTAAAACTCCACCTAGAGGAGGAGATAGGTCGCAAATACTGGGTAGACAGGAAGTCTATTGGATCTTTAAACTAAAAACCCAAATTCCAAATGGCTTTAACTCAGAATTCGATCTAGTTAACTTTTGGGAATAGTTATCTAAACTATATGATAAAAAACTTTATGTAGTTCGTACATTTATCTAGATCAATAGAAGCTACTGGTTTATATAAATTTAGTTTGAGAAAGAAGGTTCTTAATAAATGTCCAGTCTGTATACCTACATATCTACATATGCTATATGGTTTTCTGTGTTACTGATTACAGCCCAGGGTTTGTCTGGCCTAAACCTCTAGTATAAATAGTGCATCAATTACACATAATAAAGTATGAATCTTTTAAAAGCCCATATAAATATGTATGCTAAGAATTAAACAGATTAACTTGTGTCTTAGTTTTAATACCCCTAAATATTGTTAAAAGCTTTCCCCATAGAGAGAAGAGAGAGCGTACATTAGGGATCGTGTTTCTCTTTTTTCTTATATATATACATTCGTAATGGCATAGGTTCTTTCATCTTTAAGCCTATTTCTTGAGCCTAGATTCATTAAAGTGCATTTGCTTTAAAGAGAATATTAATAAGTTAAATAATGATACAATACAATGTGCATTCGATTAAATATATGTATAACACATTAAGGTTTAATACATTATTATATATCCTCATAAAATGTATACGTTTGTTGATCATACGAGAGATGAATATATTTATGTATACCTATATGTAACATATTTTTTGACATATATGTGAAGTTAATAGAATAGTAAAAGAGAAATTGCATCTTAGATATTCTGAGCAGTTCACCATAGACAGCAGTTTTCCACATTGCTAGATAGGGTTAAGTATTCAGCTGATTTGGGTTGACATGTAATTTGATACTTATTTAAGCCTCTGTAAAACATACATTAGACATGGTCTATGATTACGGCAAGAACTAGCCGAAACGCGTTAGACCGTTCTATGCTTTTACATCTACATTTTTTCATGTTTTAACCTTGTTCTAATAAAATTTTGATTTTTTATATATCTACAACTGGGACTTTGCTATAATTTTTCTCAGTATAAAGTACTATGATACAATATATCTAAAGCACAACAAAACAGGATCCAATTAACAGATGAGTATTGAAGAAAAGTTCAAGTCCCATATATCAGAAGTGGAGGGTATTACATATGCAACTCAATTAATGGTGGTGAATCCAGGTCCAGGCAGCTGTCTGTGGTAGGATCCAAGGCCAAGATCCAAAATCAGCAATCTGTAAAGAATATAAAGGAACAGAAGCGCCACATGGCCTAGCACTGTATATACTCTTGTGAGATAGTATATTTGAAGTTTACACTCACATTTAGTTGAGCATCCCTCTTGGTGCAAATAGAGCAGGCTGGAATCTAACAGTCACCTAGCAGACTGACCTCCAGTGTGACTCAAACTCCAATAACACAGGATACGATATCCCAGCAAAAGGTACACCGAGATTCAGGTGTGCGGCAGATAGCATGGTATAGAGGCATGAAGTAAGTGCAAAACGTACTTTATTAAAACAAATATAAAAACAAGCAACGCGTTTCTCAGTCAACCTGGTAGCTTAATACAAAAGGTTTAAAACACTTGCCATATATAGCATCAAACTAATCATAAACAAACAGCTACATCTGGGCGGAGGTGTGTTAATCAATTACATGTGTCATAGCAACCAACACAAACAGTCCATATAAATCACATGGGGAGCAACACAAGAAGTAGACAAAATTTAACATATAAGATCTAGTTCAATGATCAGCAAGAAATACACAACAAAAAATAATAAATAATAATAATAATAATATACAGTGTGTCACAACATATTAGAATCATAGATTTGCTAAACAAACGCCCTTGAAGGAATCTTATATATGTTCACAGTGAAAACTCCAAAAAATTGTACTAAAAATATATATATACACACACACACATCTACACATCTTACACACAGGTCACATTGAGAGATATAATTACTTGTTGCCATTCCAAACGGGTTTCTCATTCACAGTATTATTCACTGAATGCAAAAGATCAGTACAACTGAGATAGGGAATTCATAGGCTTTTGACTTACTCATATATATGCATGCATAAAGAGGAGGTTTAATTATTATTATTAGATTTAAGTGACCAAGATATATTAGATTCATGTGGTACAAAATCATCTAATACTGAAGAAGTGGAGCATATAGTGGCTGTGAAATCTACGCTGTAAGATTAATAGTGATAGGGGAAGTGTCGGGGGTGTAGAGAATAAATCCTATCATAATTGGTTACAATCAATCACGTCACTAGATAGAGAACCTTCTCTAGATGATGCAATTGGCATTATACAGCTGATTGGGCTAATACAACCAGACGGGGAGGACGCTGTAAGCGGTACTATCCGTGCTAGAAAGATATTACTAAAGCAGCGTCATCGGCGAGAACCCTCTCACTAATAAGGGGGGGGGGGTATGTAAAAAAAAAGGCAAGAAAAACACTTATCCAGTGTGAGTCAAGGGGAAGGCTTTGAGTAGCCTATTACAGTTTATGTTATTATTGTGATCCAGTTTTAGTTATTATATCATGTGAATATATGACATGATAAGGGGGTAAAGACAGTATATATTATACAAAAAGAAAATCAAACTTATTGGACAATCTAAGATAATAGAAACACCAGAGGATTTTTAAAAACGATAATAAACAATTTATATGGATTAATAATATGCACCCACGATACTATTCTTATAACAACAATAAAAATTGTCCAGGATTAAAAAGAGGGTGGTGGGCAACTAATATAATTTGATAGTAAGAACCTATGATATTGATTTTATAACTAAAATAAAAACATACATTATTAATTAATAATGTGGTGAGGGAATGGGGCATGTAATTGGAGGGGGATTTGGGCTGATAAGTTAATATGCTGATTATTGTAACTAAATTAAAAATATACATTATTAATTCATAGTATGGTGAAAGATTGCAGCGTGTAATCAGTAGGCGAAAAGACTAATGTGTTAAATAAAATGTAATAAGAAATCTATAATCCAACCACCTAGATTAAATAAATACAAATAATATGGGGATATAAGGGGGATATGTGACAATGTTGGGCTGATACGTGAAAATGCTAAGTGATAAAAAATATCTATGATTAAGTGCCTAGGGGGAAGTTGTTGTTTTTTTCCAATTATTTTTTTATTGAGGTTGTTATAAACATATACAGTGCATGTAGAATTGCCAAAACTTAAGTAGTACAAATGTTGGGATACAATTCACAGTAATAAAACAGTGTACAGCCAGTTAGCTACAGATTCAAAATGAAATAGGCAGAGATAACTGTAACCTCATTTTTATAATTATAAAGACCTCCTCTGAATTTAATAGGCCACTCTTAGACCGTGGTAAAATATAAATGCTCAATGGAGGTAAGTAAGCTATGTCTATAGCCACTTTTGGGCTTGGTAGAGTATAAAACATTAAATATATATATCAACAACAAATTATGTAATAGGTTTCAACCATAATGGGTAACATTTTGTTCTTCTGTAAACATATGTATTACACTCATCGACCAATCATCATCTTTCAGAGAAATACAAGTGATCAGACATATGCATATAATTGATACCGAGATAGTAGTAGTGGTACAATAGGTCTTTTATCAATCTGTCTATTCCTTTTCAATATAGAAAACTTCAAAGTCTATCTATAACTGGGAAGTTTTGAGATCACTGATAAGAAATAATGTTGATGAATGAATTAGGTTGTTGCCCTGTAAAGAGTAAAAAAAATGTTTCTATAGGATTTATTTTCCTTTGCTTACGAAGTAAGCTCAATGGTGTAAAGAGGGGGGATAAGGGGTGATGGGGTGATGGGGGTGGAGCCATCTTAAACTCAAGGAGTGAGGCTAGGGGCCAAAAATAAAGAAATATAAATTGAAGGCCTGGTTAGCATAGAAAATATACCACCACTGGACCCATACGGTAAAGGGACATATGTTGTATCTCTCCTCAGGGGTTGCTGTCACCACTGAACGGAGACGGGAAAGGGGTAATGGATATGACCCGCTCTATCTCACAGAGCGGGAAAGGGTGAGGGGAGATACACTTTTTATTTTATTTTTATATATATAGTTGGCGGATACATATTATGGGAGATAACATAGCCATACAAACCACAAACCAGGTGATATTATACTAAATAAGAGCACGTGTGCTATTGGTTTACACTATGGGTATATTAAGGACTAGCAAACATTGGTGTCGGGAATTGGTACCACAAGTTATAGCCAGGTGACCAGCTACCAGAAATCTAAGGCTAAAAACTGTAAATAGGTTGCTAGATATAATTTGGAATTACACTCTTTGTCCTCACAGTACTGGTGATCATCCATCAGGAGACCTAAAACCATTTTGCATATTATAGCTCTGACTATTAAAAATTGAAAATTAGGAGGAGAATATTAGTAGCCGCTTCGATGAAGCATATAAATGAGAAATTAGGGAAACATCTATAGGATCTATTTTCCTCAGTTTACCAAGTAAACTATGGGGGGGATTGCAAACGGAATCAATAATATTATAAAGAGTTTGCCTCAAGCTTTTTTATAGCTCTCAGATATTTTAAATAAAGGTTTATCACTGCTACCGAAAGTTTAATACAGTAATGAATGTTATGTAAATAGGATAAGGAACTTTTTGGGGATAAAATTATGAGTATACTATGGATAGGTTGTACTTGTTAGAGTAATATTAGTGGTTAACTTAAATAAGTATATTCTGGGCTGTTTGAGGTACGTTAAGTAGATTCCCCATTATCGTTCACTATGAAGTCAGGACTGAGCCATCCCAGCCGCCGACAGCCCAGCCCTCATATATCTAACTATCTTAGGAACCTCTAGACACATATCAGCCCTTTCAGAGACCACCTAGAAACATGCAGGAACATTGTCCCATACTATGTCTATTAGTATCCCAGGAGGTAGGCTAAATTGAATGCATACATACAGAGTATGAAATAATCTAGTACATCCCATAGTTTAAGCAGAGATCTATCCCCTTATATCTTCAACGCTCAAAGTTGTATATGTATCCATGACCCACCATTACCACCATGAACAGCAAAAATGGAGATATCCCAAGTAATATCCATGTGGAGGGTACATCTTATGACCATGTAAGCTAAAAAGCTAAACCTAAACTGACACTTCAAGAAATATATTTATGTACAAAATATAACTAGGTACCTCACACTCTCATAATTTCTGTATAATAGAACATACAAATAGCTTTACATAGAGTACATACAATATATGGATATCCATGTTTCCTGTAGTATAATGTCAAACATAATAAGAGGAGAGATTCAGATATTAATATGTATAACTTTAATCTTCATTTACCTATAAAACATCTGTATACAGCTATAAACCTCAAACAGTCTGAACCAGCAAATATCCATGACTCAACTATCTTGAACTGTTAAGTAAGTAAATAGATATAATTTCCCCTATTTACTATGCGGTCAGCAGCAGTGATGATATTGTTACCAAAAATAGATTGTATCTGAGAACATATACAAATACAGAGGAGTACAATGATATAACCTGTTTCCCTGGTAAATAAAGTCCACATTCAATTAGTACTTATTTTTAGCAGTGTGGAAAAAGTTCATATATATATAACAGTCACGTAAACAGATCTCCAAATGATAGGGTGTTAATTGGAGAAAGTAATTTTATTGAGCAGCACTACTTAGATTCTCAATCTTGCTGCTCGGTTTATTGAAGGTACCTATCCGATATCAATCTTGTTTCCCTCTAATATGGTCATAATTTCCCCACTGGGTAGTAGGAGTTGGGAGTATGCTTCATTTAGGATGGCCAAGCCGTCAGGTCTTGTTATCAGGGTGGTCAATGTGTCCAGTTTCATTGGTATTGATAGGGGCTTAGCTATCTCCAGATTAGGAGTCGTCCAGACCAACAATTGCTGAAGCATAGCCAAGCAGCTAGGGTCTATCTCTTTCGAGCGCCAAGGTGTAGCCTCAAGCTTGTATACAGAGACCTCCTAACTGGTCTAGAAGAAGAATAGCTAAAAAGTGGGGGTGTATACAGCGCCTGATTAGGCAAGAGGCTTTAAAAGCAGTGGAGAATGTAGTATTTTTTGAGAGTGTATTATTTAATGTATTGTTGATGCTTTTAACCCAGAAATTCTGATTGATCAATAGATTTATTGCTGATACTTTTAATTAATTAGTTATTTGTTTAGTACATAGGTGTAACACTTGTATTTCATCTATCATTAACTTTTGTAATAAATTGTTCCATTATATTTATATCTATATTTATATTTATATATATATTTATATCTATACCCGGATTCTCCACTGATTTTAAAGCCTCTTGCCTAATCAGGCGCTGTATACACCCCCACTTTTTATCTATCTCTTTCAGGCTCAGCTTGTTAAGTGAAGTGGCTGCAGTGTCCTGTAACTCACTCTGTGAGGTAAGATCTGCCCACGCTGAATCGGTAGTCTGAACAGCCCGCCCTTGATGTTCCTCAGGTACTGGCACCTCCGGGTCCGGTTGTCTGAGAACTGAGTGATATCCCTCCTCTGGCTGTGGTGTCCGAAACACATAGTCGATATGCTGGAGCATTTCCGCTTCAAATTCTGCTAGAAGGGCATGAAGCTCTTGAGCGATAGTTTCCATGTTGAAGCAAGGAGATAGCAATATAGTTAGTAAAAACTCTACTAGGCTTCAGTCTCCAGGTTACTTACTTAGGCCGTACTGCGCAAGAGACCTCCCAGTGTCGATAAATTAGTGTTAAAGAGCATAGGCAGAACAAAGTTTGAAGAGCATCCTCCTAGATGTCTTTAGTACTGTTGCCATACACCAGCTTTCAATAAAGTGATGAATTAGTCCATGAAATAGGAAATAAAGTGAGGAGCTCTACTAAAACACATCCTGCTGCTTCAACCTCTGGCTCCACCCTCCTAGGGAAGTTAATTTAATGAATTTGAAGAAAGAACGTAACCTACTAAGCGAATAAATATATAGACTATATAGGAAAAATATATATAGGGGATATGACATGGCTAGTCATGTAGTAATAGAAATGATAAACACTAAGGTGTACATATACATGGGAGGATGATGGTGGATAAACATAAGAGGTTAATTATAAGTCCAAAGCTGCCAGATCAACACATTCATAAAGGCCTTCTGGGATCAAAATGTGTAATTTATGGATCCAGAACGTTTCTCTACGTCTTAGTAGCAAAAAGGCATTATGGGTATTTCTGGATATTTGTTCGATGGGCAAAATAGAGAGTGCTTTGGAACTTCCTCTGTGGATATGAGTGCCATGTCTTGAGACGCTATGTCTCAAAAAATTTCTCATAACATTATGAATATGTTCACTCCAGTGTCTTTTGACCTTGTGGCTCATAAGCCCTACATATTGGGCCCCACAAACACACTGTACTAGATAGATAACATAAGTGGATTCACATGTAAGGCATTTTGATGACAAATTTGCTCCCCTGTAAAATTCGACTGGAAAGACTTAATACCATTTTCAACTCATTTGCACATGCTACACCTAGACTTATGACATTTAAATACACCACATTGGGGTATGAAATGACCTAAAAAAGTTTTTTTTAGCCGTAGTTATATTATCCGGGTAAATTTTCTCTCTAACTATTTAGCTTGGTGCCAATTTACTTTTGATTGTGGGGCTCTTCTAAAGACCACTCTAGGGGAAATCGTTTTTTTCAAAAAAGGTTAATCACATAGGATAGACCAATGTTTGGAGATAATTTTCTTGATCTCACAATGGTGGCTACTAAAGCCAGTTACAAACAATAGAGTGTTAGTACTATCAAATACCCTCTTGGTGACTATATCCTTCTTGTTTGATTGATGTCTACCTTTATTAAAGTATTTGTTCCTGTTGTAATTTACTTGTATAAGATCTAGAGGATAACCTTTTTCAAGTAATCTATCCTTAAAAACTTTAGATTGTACTTCATATACTTCTTTAGTGCTACAATTTCTCCTTATACGCCTAAATTGTCCGTATGGGATATTTTTCTTCCAACTTAAATAATGATTGCTGTTAAATTCCAAAAAACCTTTTACAATCTACTTTCTTAAAAAAGGTCTCTGAGATTATATGGCCTGAAGATGAAAAAGAAAGGGTCAGATCTAAAAAATATATCTTTATGTGTTGCTTGTAAACTCAAAGCCAAAATTATTACTATTAAGGGAATCTGTAAATGATGAGGCATCAGTCAGGGAACCTTTAAAAAGGAAAATCAAATTGTCAATGTAACGGCCATAGAACAACAGATTTGCCCCCCAGGGAGAGGTGCTCAACTAAATGTGAGTGTAAACTTCAAATATACTATCTCACAAGAGTATATACAGTGCTAGGCCATGTGGTGCTTCTGTTCCTTTATATTCTTTATTGTCAGTTCTACTTTCATTTTTACATTAATTTTTGTCTTTTACCCCTGGACTAAAAATACATAGCAGATGGAGTTATTCGAATTATTCGCCATACCAGCATTAATGCATAGGTATTAGCTAAATAATTTTATATACAAATGTAAAAAAGCCAGCAATGTCACTGATATGTGAAAGTGCACTGCTTCTGTCACAGAATATATCAATACACGCGTACCAAGATGGCGGCACCCAGTATAGAGATACTTAGCTTTACCATCTGGCTACGGTAATGAGTTAAAATAAGAGAGCATTAAAGAGAGCTGCATGTACAGGAGGAAAATTAATAGCATGATGAGTAGCAATTTTACTGTAGCTGTACTCAGCAGTTTAGTGTTCCTTTAAAGTTCTCTTTTCCATTGCTAACCTCACAAAAACATATTTTTCTTTTATTCTCTTTTTCACACACAGGCGCTGACCATGACAAAAATGTGCTAGCAACGTTTGCTTATTTGTTCCCTGCTCATTCACTACAGAGTTCTGTTTTGTCACTCAAAGATTAGGTATTTTTTTTACTATGTAAAAAAACAAAACTGTTTTTGAAATGTACAGTTAGGTCCATAAGTATTTGGACATTGATAAATTTATAGATATTTTAGCTGTCAGAAAAATTATATAATGCATTTGGGCTTAAAGGAATAGTACAGTCAAAATTTTCATGATTCAGATAGAGCATGCAATTTTAAGCAACTCTCTAATTTACTCTTATTATCAAATTTTATTTGTTCTCTTGGTATCTTTACTTGAATATAAGGTAAGAAGACGGCCCATTTTTGGTTCAGCTTCTGGGTAGTGCTTGCTGATTGGTGGCTACATTTAGACACCAAACAGAAAGCGTTACCCAGACTCTGAACCAAAAATGGTCCGGTTTCTATTCTTACACTCTTCCTTTTTCAAATAAAGACACCAAGAGAAAAAATTGATAATGGGAGGAAATTAGAAAGTTGCTTAAAATTGCATGTTCCATCTGAATCATGAAAGTTTAATTTTGACTAGACAATCCCTTTAAAGTGCATCCAAATGGGATGAATGTTTTTGGAATTACAGTACATTTTATATGTAGTCCCCTCCTTGTTTAGCTCCTATAGTTTTTATATATTATATTCAATGTCAAACCTTTTAAAAGTCAAACCAGGCAGAAATGTTGTACCCATACTATTATATTGTTATTTGCAGTCTATGGAGTGCTTAAAAGACCTTGCACTTTTATTTGAGTGCCAGGATTGGAAACAACATTTTTACTTTAATTTTAAACTATTGAGACTGCACTTTTTTGTAAGGGCAGGTTCTCTAAATGTCTTCAATCACCCATAGTATTTCTCCATCTGAATTTAAGGGGTGAAGATTATTTCAGTCACAATATCTGTCTGATTGTGGTTAATTATGTCTGTAATAATGACCAATGCTCTTTTCCTACCAGTTTTAATTTACCTGTAGTGTGTGCGTATTGCATTATATTTTATGACATCTTTGTTTATGTTCCTATGCTCTAAACTCTCCTGCTCCCAGGAGACACCCAGCTGATGTTTCTTTTACTCACCGTACCCTGGGCCTGTTTGTGAACTCTGTCTAGTTTATTTACTCCCTTCTCCTTTAACTATAGAAGTGCTATGATGTAGTGTTGTACTTAGTATTTAGAGGCGTCCAGAAACAAAGTGCTTTATAGGGCCTGAGGTTCTCCTACTGTTTAATTGGCACCTATAGCTCTAACCTTCTAGTTACAATATTCTTACAGCCTATACACAAACCTATGCTCTAAATCTGATAAACAAACATTGTTCTTTCCAATCTTAAAGATGACTCCATTGTAAGTTCTATCTGAGAATGGGCATAAGTAGAGATGTTGATGTTGAAGTAATTTATAGGAGTGAACTCTTAAAGATCATATTAAAGGAGAACTAAATATGGTAGAATTAATTAACTGTGAATTACACAATAATAAGAAAATGCATTTACTTTAAATGAGCAGTAGAATATTTTCAGGCAAATTTCAAAGTTAATCTAATTTTCCCACTCACTGTATCATGTGACAGTCATCAGTCAATCATCAAATGCTTACATGTATATACTCTGCACTTTTGCACATGCTCGGTAGGAGCCCTCAGAAACTGTGCATATAAAAAGAATGTGCACATTCCGATAAAGAGAATATATTGCACAGTTTTTTTTAAATTGCCTGAATCCTGAAACTTTAATTCTGGCTTTAGTGTCCCTTTAACAAAATTACAACTTCCTTTTCACAACTCTACAGTATATGGCATTACATAGTGACCGCTGTTAAAGGAACATTACTGCAGGGCACAACTATCCTAGAATAGTTACTACTCACTGTATTATTGCATGTCATCATGTTCCTGCAGATCTTTTCAAATCAGTTTTCCTGTTTTAATAGCTGAAAAGTGCCAGATACTGAAGCTCCGCCTCTCTGTACTGGGGGCTGCCATCTTGGAGCTCAGGTATTTTCACAACCTGTGACATAAGCTATGCAGATTCAAAGATTAGTAATATTGCCTCTTTTTACAGCTGTATAATGTGCTTACTATTAGGGTGCATAATACAGCAGGAGATGTTCATTTTTGCTGTGGCTGCATTGCTCTATGTTATTGTTGAGTGTTTTTTTAAATATATTTTGTGTAACTGTAAAACTGTGTAAAAAATGCAAAAATGTAAATCTCATATGATGTATAATGCACACTTACCTGTACACTATACAGCTGCAAAAAAAGTGGACACTCCTGAACTTACCTTCTTGATTTTCAACAAAGAATGACAAGAAAATGAAGAACATTTTATAATAGAAGTAAATCAGAAAGTTGTTTGAAATTGTATGTTCTATCTGAATCATGAAAGAAAATGGTTGGGTTTTATGTCCTTTTTAGTATCTGGCACCTTTAAGCTATTAAAACAGGAGAACTTATTTGTAAAGAGCTGCAGGAACAGGATGATATTCAATAACATGGTGAGTAGTTACTATTCTTTTGTAGTTGTGCACACCAGTTTAATGTCCCTTTAACAATTGTTGGCTCAGCTTTATAAATGGCAACTTCCACTCTATTTTCATATTTGATGAGAAATAGTTTGTGTCATTGTGCTAATCTCAAGCCAAATAGTGACCAATCATAATGTTGTATTCCTTCCTACCCTGTTGTTCTTGTGACATGTGAGGTTCAAAAGTAGCTTTATTAAACTAGTAGAAGGAGCTTAGTTTAAGTGTATTGTTGGGGAGGGCCATAAGTGGCCATCCTTCTTATATAATCTTCCTATTAACCAATGATCATATTGTGCTAGACGTCCAAGAGTGACCTCATCTTGTTTCAGGAGGCAGAGAAATGAGGGGTGTTACTTATTTTCTGGTTCCATAGATATTATCTGTACAACTTGCTGTGTGCTTCTAGTTCTTCTATTTGTAACCTATTTAATGTTCAATGTTGCTTTATCATTGAAACATGTTTAGTGATTGAGTGGTTTCATGTTCATTTTACCTGTATATCTTGATTTTAGCCCTAAATTAAAAAGGAACACTCTTCAGGAGATAGCCGTATCACTGTCAAAGGCTACAATCAAGAGACAACTTTATTAAAGTAAATACAAAGGGTTTACCAGAAGTTGCAACCCATTGGTAAGCTTCAAGAATAGAAAGGCCATATTAGACTTTGCCAGAAAACAAATACAAAATCCTGCCCATTTCTGGAACAATAGTCTCTGTACAGATGGAACTAAGATCAACCTGTACCAGAATGACAGGAAAATAAGTGTATGGAGAAGGGAATGCATGTCTCATGATTAGAAACATACCACATCGTCTGTGAAAGATAGTGCAGGTAGTGTTATGGCATGAGCATGTATGGCTGCCAAAGGAATGGGGTTGCAAGTGTTTATTGATGATGTGACTGCTGACAGAAGAAGCAGGATGAATTATAAAGGGTGTAGGGCTATACAATCTGCTCAGATTCAGCCAAATGCTGCAAAACTCATAGGACAATGCTTCGCAGTACAGATGGACAAGGACCCAAAACATAATGCAAAAGCAACTAAAGAGCTTTTCAAGTGGAATATTCTTGATTGGCTGAGTCAGGCACCTGACCTCAACCTAATAGAACAAGCATTTCACTTGCTCAAGACAAAACTGAAGCAGTAAAGGCCTGGCAAAGCATTCCAGTGGAGGAAACCCAGAACTTGGTGATGTCCATGGGTTCCAGATTTCAGGTTGTCCTTCACTGCAAAGGATATTCAACCAAGTATTAAAAATGATCATTTTATTTTTGAAAATGAGTGGACTATTTATGAAAATTACTGTAATTCTTTACAGTCAATGCAATATTTTTGTTAAACCCCTTGAATTAAAGCTGAAAGTCTGTACTTCAATTACATCTTGAGTGCTTCATTTAAAGTTCATTGTGGTTATATAGAGCGTCAAAACTATGAAAATTGTATTACTGTCAAAATACTTATGGACCTAACTGTAATTGGACCAAGCTTGAAAATACCTCATTTAGTGTAAAATAATAAGAGATAGTCTCTTCCGATAACTAAACCTTTTGGTGAATACTGAGAGAAAGATCATGTTCTGAGTCAATTTTATCTTTACTGAGCATCTATCTAGATGTTTGATGTAACTATATCACCTATCTTAAAACTAAAAACAAGTCTGTCACTGTTTTGTTTGCAGTGTTGGAGCTAGATACTCACTGTGTTATCAGTGACTATATTAACATACATAAATATATTCTTGTAAATGTTATTATTAGATAGCATCGTTAATAGTTTTTGTTGAATAATATATGTCAGTGCTTCTGTAAATCACTGCTCAACTTTTTATAGGCACATACCAATCAATTGTTCTATTATTGTATTGTTAGCTGAGCATGGTTTTGTGTGTCTGTCTTCCTTTCTTATGCAACTTGTGTATTCACAACACAATACAAGCTTATAGATAGGATGACAAATAGACAGACAGATACATACACAAATAACATGTCAAAACGTTATGTGATGGGGGGAACTTCCGGGCTGCGTCCATGTTCAGACACATAACTGCATGCTGCTCCCGCTTTCCAACAATAGCTACCCATAATAGGAATTAATAGATCTGAGACCTCCTATAGAAGACACATCATTTGAGCCTAATATTGAAGGAATTTGCTGCTGGCATCAGCGCTCTGAGCCACTTTGAGATTTTGGCCTGCACTATACCCCCCGACAGGGTGCTTTAGAGCCATGTCATTATGAAGCACCTTTAGTGCCTTTAATCTCTAAGATATTACTTACCCAAGATAATATCATATAACCAGCACCATCCAATATCGCTACCACTTGCTGCCCTGGAATTGTTGTAAGTCGCTCTCTCGAAGAGATTGTACAGATGGTGGCCACATGGGAAAAAAGAGATGCTCCTGATCCTAGAAAATCACTTTACTAAATTAGAGAGGTCGCTGGTAACGGCTTTTCAGCATACCGCAAGCAGTAGCCCACTTAATAAAAGGGAGTGTTCCACGCTTACTGGGGTTATGTACCCATGTGGAAAAACTTTTGTGGATCCTTCCAGAGAAGCTGACTGGCTACACGTATTGAATAATACAGACAAAATGGCTTCACAAAGAGATTTCATGTCTACTACCATAGATGACCGTCCGATAGAGCAAGCATTGCAATCTGGCCTGCAAACATTAAAACTACTTTTCATTACTCTACAGGTTGATGAGCTACTTTCTGTAGATACATGCTTAGACATACTGTGGGGATCACCTCTAAGCATACTGCAGACCCAAGCTTTATTATGTGGTAATGGAGCAGGTTGTATCAAAGCACCTATGCCACTTTTGCTGAGCATACTACATAGAGGGACATACATGACAGATCGTTTCCACATGCACTCATTTTTGGACCCACCCTTGGTAATCTTGTATAAACTGACTCATGCACACTCCAAAGATTCAGAGTAGGGTGAAGTTATGTAATCATTCGTATCTGCTTACCGGAGGATTTTGTACAACAGGCTCCAGGACTCACCTGTATTGCAGATTCCTCCAGCAAGTGCCGCTGATACCCACTTATTTATTTTGAAAAGGTTAATATGAACTCATTTATGCTGACTATTTGCAGGCCTACTGTTATATCCAACTTTAGTTGAGCACATTTCTAGAATTCTTGTACACTGCTACATACTAGGTCTAACTTTGTTACATAGGAACATATTGGGTCTACAATATCACCTAACTAGCCACAGCTATGTGTCTTTACCACTTTAATACCCCACCATACAACTCCTATGCTCTGTATCTTGAGATTTAGGCTTGTATGATTATATATGCTCACCTTCTATGCCTGTATGTGTTTCCATATATTTATGGCATTACTTATGGGCTTTGTTCAACAAAACAGTCATATTTTATTCTGTTATATCTTTAACTAGTTATTAAATGCTTACTTTTTGAGTCACTTGCCCTATATAGCTTGTTACAACATTGTACCCCTTAGTTGTAATAGCAAGAGGTAACATCATCTATTGAGAAGAGCCCAGATTTTATATATATAAACCACAGGGTGCTGGGTATGTTATTTATGCACACATGTATTTCATTCTTAGCTGATGGGCATCTATAGGAAGCTTCATAGTTCTGAGAATCTCGTATCTAACTATGTAATTGTCTTATGTTACAGTCTTTGTACCCTCTTAGCTCATATGCTATCATGCTTTTTGCGAGGAACTTATATCCCTATTTACTGATATTACGCTTGATATAGTTGGTAATTTACATGTATATTCAATATGGTTCCATATTTAGAGAGTATAATAGTCACTGTATATAAGTAAGACCCTTGTGCAGCTGATAATGACAATTTTTGACCTGATTTCTAACACAACATTTAGTAGGTGATATACTCTGTAAAACTTGTTATATACTGCTTACCATGTTGTCAGCGGCCGGGATCACATGGTATTCCAGTGCAGAGCACTACTATAGCAAGATTAGACTTGAGATTTGTCTCCAAAATAATATTATTGCCTTTAGTTATTTACCAGTCGTACCAGAGATATTTGGATCATATGACCAGATAGGTATATGAGTTAAGTTCTTATAAATACCCTCCATTATTTAGTTATATGCCAATTGTTATCTAACATCTGTGTTTGATGGCTCTAATAATCATTGGCTTTGGTCATAGCTATAAGATTTTTAGGGGAGCCATTCCCCTGTCCATTATCTCTCCCATGCAGTCCAACTAATAGCTAAACATCCTAATATTTCGCATCAAGAAGCAATACAGGTCCCTTACTCCCTGTAGAAGACAATATATATAACAGGTGTACTGTTTTCCCTCTTTGTAAATCTCACATTTGATGATGGACCACAGGTTCTCAATGGGGTTCAGATCAGGTGAACAAGGAGGCCATGTCATTAGATTTTCTTCTTTTATACCCTTTCTTGCCAGCCACGCTGTGGAGTACTTGGACGAGTGTGATGGAGCATTGTCTTGCATGAAAATCATGTTTTTCTTGAAGGATGCAGACTTCTTCCTGTACCACTGCTTGAAGAAGGTGTCTTCCAGAAACTGGCAATAGGACTGGGAGTTGAGCTTGACTCCATCCTCAACCTGAAAAGGCCCCACAAGCTCATCTTTGATGATACCAGCCCAAACCAGTACTCCACCTCCACCTTGCTGGCGTCTGAGTCGGACTGGAGCTCTCTGCCCTTTACCAATCCAGCCACGGGCCCATCCATCTGGCCCATCAAGACTCACTCTCATTTCATCAGTCCATAAAACCTTCGAAAAATCAGTCTTGAGATATTTCTTGGCCCAGTCTTGACGTTTCAGCTTGTGTGTCTTGTTCAGTGGTGGTCGTCTTTCAGCCTTTCTTACCTTGGCCATGTCTCTGAGTATTGCACACCTTGTGCTTTTGGGCACTACAGTGATGTTGCAGCTCTGAAATATGGCCAAACTGGTGGCAAGTGGCATCTTGGCAGCTGCACGCTTGACTTTTCTCAGTTCATGGGCAGTTATTTTGCGCCTTGGTTTTTCCACACGCTTCTTGCGACCCTGTTGACTATTTTGAATGAAACGCTTGATTGTTCGATGATCACGCTTCAGAAGCTTTGCAATTTTAAGAGTGCTGCATCCCTCTGCAAGATATCTCACTATTTTTTACTTTTCTGAGCCTGTCAAGTCCTTCTTTTGACCCATTTTGCCAAAGGAAAGAAGTTGCCTAATAATTATGCACACCTGATATAGGGTGTTGATGTCATTAGACCACACCCCTTCTCATTACAGAGATGCACATCACCTAATATGCTTAATTGGTAGTAGGCTTTCGAGCCTATACAGCTTGGAGTAAGACAACATGCATAAAGAGGATGATGTGGTCAAAATACTCATTTGCCTAATAATTCTGCACTCCCTGTATATATATATATATATATATATATATATATATATATATATATATATATATATATATATATATAAACATACTTCATAGTCTTTTTCTAGATAGTTTGTTAATATTTTGATAATATGCTATATGGATCATTAGGTTTATTTTCTAGCATGTATATTCTGTATTATATTATGTTAACCCCTATATTTTAACTGTTCATATTTACTACAAGTTATATTACTGCTGGTGAGATTTCCAAGTGTGCCCTTTGTGCACCTCTGTGAGCTTCATTAGTTTGGGTATGTAATGTTTTCATACAAGAGTTTATTACCTAAAACTTCATGAAAACGTAAAATGAGGTTCACAATTTGAGACTCAAGAGTGGTCTCCTATTCAAAATTACCTTCTGTAGCTTGCATCTCCCATACTACTAGGAGGTCCAAGAGTGGCCTCATATATCATTAGAATGTTCATAGTTTAACTAGCAAGAAATATGTATATTAATATTCTTGAAATATGTCATAGAAATATGGAATGTATATTTTCTTTTTCAAACTAGATGTATGCATTGAGACAAATTTTCTTCATATTTTTTTCTTGGTAATTATTATATGCTTTGACTTGGACCTCAATAAAAAAGTTAATTGATATTGTTACGTTATTGAGATACTCAAGAAAAAAATTAAATATCAGCAAAAGAAAATTTAAACAGAATACAATTTGCAAAATAGCCCATTGTGAAACAAGAGGAAGAAAATCCTATAACAAAATGGCAGCTACCAAACATGCAATGAAACATGCAATTAAAAGGTTACAGCCAACAGGTATTGATACATTTCTAATATCTACAGGGAGTGCAGAATTATTAGGCAAATGAGTATTTTGACCACATCATCCTCTTTATGCATGTTGTCTTACTCCAAGCTGTATAGGCTCGAAAGCCTACTACCAATTAAGCATATTAGGTGATGTGCATCTCTGTAATGAGAAGGGGTGTGGTCTAATGACATCAACACCCTATATCAGGTGTGCATAATTATTAGGCAACTTCCTTTCCTTTGGCAAAATGGGTCAAAAGAAGGACTTGACAGGCTCAGAAAAGTCAAAAATAGTGAGATATCTTGCAGAGGGATGCAGCACTCTTAAAATTGCAAAGCTTCTGAAGCGTGATCATCGAACAATCAAGCGTTTCATTCAAAATAGTCAACAGGGTCGCAGGAAGCGTGTGGAAAATCCAGGGCGCAAAATAACTGCCCATGAACTGAGAAAAGTCAAGCGTGCAGCTGCCAAGATGCCACTTGCCACCTGTTTGGCCATATTTCAGAGCTGCAACATCACTGGAGTGCCCAAAAGCACAAGGTGTGCAATACTCAGATACATGGCCAAGGTAAGAAAGGCTGAAAGACGACCACCACTGAACAAGACACACAAGCTGAAACGTCAAGACTGGGCCAAGAAATATCTCAAGACTGATTTTTCTAAGGTTTTATGGACTGATGAAATGAGAGTGAGTCTTGATAGGCCAGATGGATGGGCCCGTGGCTGGATTGGTAAAGGGCAGAGAGCTCCAGTCCGACTCAGACGCCAGCAAGGTGGAGGTGGAGTACTGGTTTGGGCTGGTATCATCAAAGATGAGCTTGTGGGGCCTTTTCGGGTTGAGGATGGAGTCAAGCTCAACTCCCAGTCCTACTGCCAGTTTCTGGAAGACACCTTCTTCAAGCAGTGGTACAGGAAGAAGTCTGCATCCTTCAAGAAAAACATGATTTTCATGCAGGACAATGCTCCATCACACGCGTCCAAGTACTCCACAGCGTGGCTGGCAAGAAAGGGTATAAAAGAAAAAAATCTAATGACATGGCCTCCTTGTTCACCTGATCTGAACCCCATTGAGAACATGTGGTCCATCATCAAATGTGAGATTTACAAGGAGGGAAAACAGTACACCTCTCTGAACAGTGTCTGGGAGGCTGTGGTTGCTGCTGCACGCAATGTTGATGGTGAACAGATCAAAACACTGACAGAATCCATGGATGGCAGGCTTTTGAGTGTCCTTGCAAAGAAAGGTGGCTATATTGGTCACTGATTTGTTTTTGTTTTGTTTTTGAATGTCAGAAATGTATATTTGTGAATGTTGAGATGTTATATTGGTTTCACTGGTAAAAATAAATAATTGAAATGGGTATATATTTGTTTTTTGTTAAGTTGCCTAATAATTATGCACAGTAATAGTCACCTGCACACACAGATATCCCCCTAAAATAGCTATAACTAAAAACAAACTAAAAACTACTTCCAAAACTATTCAGCTTTGATATTAATGAGTTTTTTGGGTTCATTGAGAACATGGTTGTTGTTCAATAATAAAATTAATCCTCAAAAATACAGCTTGCCTAATAATTCTGCACTCCCTGTACTTTGGAAGACCTTCTGAGTAATATCCATAGAGTGGTGTTGTTGGTAAAATGGTATCTGATGCATTTTATCATTTCTGTATAAGATCTGTTTTAATTATAGTAGATAACTATAAAAAACAGAACATGGTCAAGAAGAAAACTACATGCTGCATCTGGCTTTTAATGAATTGTTTTAATTAATAACTTTTTTATTTTTTTGTAATGCTGGTCTTTGGTATTATTAAGTAGGTTATGTGTTAGGGAAAAGTATTTGTGATATGGAGGGTTTAAAAGGGGTATTTGTTGTTCAGGAGATAATAAACAAGTGGTTGTTTGTGGTGTAGGAATTGTGTTTGTGATATTAGGATTGTGTGAGGGGTTCATAGGTATGTATAATGGTGAAGACTTTTAATGTCCACCGCACATCGATAAATGCCGACAGCATACGCTGTCTGCATTTATCATTTTACAAACATTCCTTGTGAAAAGCTTATGCAATGCTGCCCCCTGCAGATTTATGGCCAATCAGTCGCTAGCAGGGGGTGTCAATCAACCAGATCGTATCCGATCGAGCTGATTGCTGTCCGTCGCCTCAGAGGTGGCGGACGAGTTAAGGAGCATACGGCACCATACAGGAATTGTTAAATCAGCCCCCATGTCTCACATTGTGGTAACAACATTGGGATACACATTTAAAGTAGTAGTTAGGGTTAATACTGGTGGGAATGGATTTCCATTAGGGTTAACTGCCTGGGGGTCTTGACAGCAGGGAATAATGGTGGACACAGTAATACTTTGTTATGGAGGTTAACTTGGTACAAAGCATAACTTTTTGATCTTCTACATTAAGTTTTGTCTGCTTAAAAGTTGCTGTATGATTCCTAAAAACAACTGCTTCTAGGTGTCCCACCAAAAATGGGATTGTATGAGCACTGCAGGCTGCTGAGTGAGCAACTCTTGCACGCAACCTAATCAGCTTGCGTTTGATGGCTGATCTGCTGATAATAATGAGGCTATGCTGCTGCTCACATAGTGTGATCTAGCATTCAGTGAATGTTTAGAGAAACAACATCATCGTTTTCCATTCCCATTTGTAATGTGTTTCTGTAGTTTCATTAAATTACTTCTAGTCAGTGCCAGCAAGTCAATAGCGGCTTCTACAGCTGATAAAATGCATAGCGACATTAGGGAGCCTCCTCATCTTATATACATTATATTTCCGTGTATAAATTCCATTATCAAACCCAACCGTCCTTACTACCTGCTAACCACTTTCTCTCCTCATATTCCCACATGAAACTCTGGTGAATTAAAGGTCATTACCACCCTTCTTGCTATTCTTTTATTGAGGGTCCCCTGCTTATGGCATTGTATAGTTTTCTGCC
>NC_069500.1:240782692-240815192 GCF_027579735.1 Bombina bombina | reverse complement strand
TCCTCCTATAAGCAAGATCTCCCAAACATATCTCAGGTAAAATAAAATAAAAAAGTTGCGGTGTGAGGAGCGCTAAAACAGTTGAAAACTGAGAAAGCTAAAGTGTGGTGATTTAAAATGTGTGTATCCAAATGAAAAAAAAAAGTGGTGTACACCAAAAAATATAAAAATACAAAAAGTACTGTGTTAAACGTGAAAAAATATATAAAAAATATAAAAGATATATAAAAAAGTATATAAAAAAGTAAAATAAAAGATAAGATTGTATGGTGGCAGCTTGGCTGGTGTATGTAGTTACTGCAGTCTACTTCTTTGAAATATGTGGAAGGGGTAACTTTTGCTTTGACTATATTTATTGCTAGATTCAAAAAGTGGATATTGGTATAACTAAATTCATATGTGAAAGTGAGGTTCATTATGTTATTATTCATTACGTTAATGGTATGCTGTAAATCTTCGATGGATCCTTTCCATACATGTCGTCTATTTATCTCTTGACCAGGTCTGCACAAGCTGAGCATGAGTCCCAAAAGGTCTGTTCCCATTTGCCCATATAGAGATTAGTGTAGCTAGACGCAAACCTGGTCCCCATAGCTGTTCCACATATTTGGTTGTAAAAGTTACTATTATTGTGGAAATAATTGTGCATCAGGATATATAGTATGCTGTCCAAAGAACAGGTATAACCTTAAAGTTTGGATACCACATATCTACTATTATAAATTAGAAACCGAAAGTAACCCAGACCAGAAGTTGTCATAAGCGGAAGTCATCATGACCGGGAATGGTCATCACCGGATATGACGTTACACCATTGAGAACATCCAATTTCTGGCGCCAAATTATTGCATTTCCCCCTTTTTAAGAGCCATTATTAGTATTAAGAAAGACCTTGTTAAATTCCGAAACACGTAGACGCTTCAACCTTCTAACGGCTCAGGTTCTTTTTGATCCCCAGGTCTCAACCAGTAAATCGGTAAGCCTAATACTTATATTTGCACAGAATCTTTAGCAATATTGCACTATGTACCTTTATTTTTATAGGCAGACTGACCCACACTTCACTTGAAGATTTCCAATATATATTATTTTGAAGACACATTACACTACAGGAATTTGGATATACTTCTACACATCTTTTATTTTACTTTTTTTATATACTTTTTAATATATTTTTTATATATATTTTATATATTTTTTCACGTTTAACACAGTTTGGTACTTTTGTATTTTTATATTTTTATATTTTTTGGTGTAAACCACACTTTGTACTTTTTTTTTTTTCATTTGGATACACACATATTTTTGGACACTTTCGGCGAGATTACGAGTTTTGCGGTAACAGGGGTGCGTTGCTAACGAGCCTTTTTTTTTCACCGCTCCCTTAAGACAACGCTGGTATTACAGATTTTTTTAAACCTGGCGTTAGCTGCAAAAAGGTGAGCGTAGAGCAAAATTTAGCTCCATATCTCACCTCAATACCAGCGCTGCTTACGGTAACGGTAAGCTGGAAAAACGTGCTCGTGCACGATTTCCCCATAGGAAACAATGTGGCTGAGCCGGCTGAAAAAAAGTCTAACACCTGCAAAAAAGCAGCGTTCAGCTCCTAACACAGCCCCATTGATTCCTATGGGGAAATACATTTTATGTCTGCACCTAACACCCTAACATGAACCCCGAGTCTAAATACCCCTAATCTTACATTTATTAACCCCTAATCTGCCGTCCCCGACATCGCCGACACCTACACTATATTATTAACCCCTAATCTGCCACTCCGGACACCACAGCCACCTACATTATACTTATGAATGAAGCATTTTCACACACATCAACATAGATTAACCAACTTCTCTTTCCAAGCTATAGAACATATAGCTAAAAATCCATTAGGAGGAGACAGAAATAAGACACTCCTCAAAAGACTACAGACTAGGATACCACAATGTATGAACAAGAGATATGATGTGAACTTATTCATAGATCAGTAAACAAGAGGTCAACTTTAAGCTAATGAGGCCTAGTGTGCTAAAAGTATATAAGAATACAAAATTTAACAATATAAATTTGAAAGATGAGCATAGCTATTTACAATTTTCATTAAATAGTTCAAACTTCCTCTAATCCATTCATTTATCTAGGAATTCTTTCAGAAGATATTCATTGTCAATTAAGAAATCATTATTATTAATTACAAAGCAAGGACACATATCTTTCCATCTCATTTAGTAGCCGTACAAAATACCCCATGCTGATCAACTAACATGGTTGGTGGGTTAAATCAACTTTTCTAGAATTACCAATATACTATATAAATAAATAGGTATTAGCAGATATATTTGAATTAAAAATAATGGTCAGTAGAAGAGTATTTACCATTCTATCTTAAAGGGACATTATACACTCATTTTTTCTTTGCATAAATGTTTTGTAGATGATCTATTTATATAGCCCATAAAGTTTTTTTTTTTTAAATTAATGTATAGTTTTGCTTATTTTTAAATAACATTGCTCTGATTTTCAGACTCCTAACCAAGCCCCAAAGTTTTATGTGAATACGCTCGACTACCTACTCCAGCTTGCTCCTGTTTGTGTAAAGGGTCTTTTCATATGCAAAAGAAGGGGGAGGGTGGGGGAGTGTCTTATTTGCCACTTGCAGTGGGCTTTTCAGCTACCTTTTCAACAGAGCCAAACTGACAGCTTCTAAGTACGTTTTTAAACAGTTTTATACTGGATTTTTATATCAGTATCTGTGCATATTATTCTTTATAGTAGTGTCTATTACATGCAGTTATATGAAAATGAGTGTATACTGTCCCTTTAATCTAACCACTCTTCCCCCATCTAGTCATCTCTTACTTATTCTTAATATATATTTTTTTGAATAAGTATCCCCCTCTACGGTTCTATTGATCTTAAATTTTGAAAATTAGTGTTTTTTTACATACATCCATTGATAGGTTACGAATTATAGATCTGCAATGATATAAAGGAAGTTAGTCACAGTCAAAACAGATTATAAGAGGCTTTGTAACCATTATAGAAGAGGACATTATCTCTCCCCTCTGATCCATTTTTTAGCACATGCAAAGCCTAGTGTGATAACTGAACAGCATTGCTCTTCACCCCTCTCTTAACCACACAAATATATTCACACTTAAAGGGAGTCATAAGCCTTTTGCATAGTTCTAAATTCCTTAAGCTCAGATAATACTAAGATAAAACAGCCTTATGCCCCCTTATTGATGCTTTTAAAGTTTCTCAATCCATAACCATGTTAAGTATTTAGTATCTTACTTTTTATTACTTGTTTTTTTATTTCACATTATACATTTTCCTACCAATTCTTTTATTATATACATTTTTTTATTATTATTATTTTTCCATTATCTTTTTTCATTATTATTTTATTATCTTTAATACATTACCATACAATTGCTCCTAACAATGTATATGTACCATGTGATTATAAAGTGCACACAAATTCAAGGATATTTATAAATTCACTATCATTACCAATGGCAATTTTGTAATAGATTAAATCACATATGATCAATTCTGTTCTAACAAGTCTCTTAGTGCTCTGGATCAGTGTAGCATGAGAAGGCCACATTCCAAACACTAAAACACCGATAATACCCATTGATATATTAACAGACATACTTGTTACACATCTAAATGGTTAACAATATTACCTTTCTACTGATTGGCCAGCCTCACCTATATACAGATCTGGAGCACCTGAGACTATTATCTCAGATGAAGCGCATGTACTCATGCGCAAAACGCGTCAGATAGGAGCTTACCTTGTGTTCCATGTCAAAGCCTGCTCCTGAATAAACTATTTTTGGAGCCACTGAGAGACTCTGCACCTCTTTTTTCCTCATTGCTTATACTTATGAACCCCTAATCTACTGCCCCCAACATTGCCGAACCCTACATTTTATATATTAACCCCTAATCTGCCCCTTCAACGTCACCACAACTATATTAAATATATTAACCCCTAATCTGCCGCCACCAATGTTGCCGCCACTATAATAAAGTTATTAACCCCTAAACCTAAGTGTAACCCTAACCCTAACACCCCCCTAATTTAAATATAATTTTAAATTTTAAAATTTTAAAACTAAATACTTACCGATAAAATAAACCCTAAGCTAGCTACAATATAACTAATAGTTACATTATATCTAGCTTATGATTTATTTTTATTTTACAGCTAAGTTTGTATTTATTTTAACTAGGTACAATACTTATTAAATTATTTAATAACTTCCTACTTAAAATAAATACAAATATACCTGTAAAATACATCCTAACCTAAGTTACAATTACACCTAACACTACACTATCATTAAACTAATTTACTAAACTACCTACAATTAACTACAATTAACTACAATTAAATAAAATAAACTAAAGTACAAAAAAACTCCACTAAATTACAGAAAATAAAAAAATAATTACAATTTTTCAAACTAATTACACCTAATCTAATCCCCCTAATAAAATAAAAAAGCCCCCCAAAATAATACAATTCCCTACCCTATACTAAATTACAAATAGCCCTTAAAAGGGCCTTTTGCGGGGCATTCCCCCAAAGTAATCAGCTCTTTTACCTGTAAAAAAAAATACAATACCCCCCAACATTAAAACCCACCACCCACACACCCAACCCTACTCTAAAACCCACCCAAAACCCCCCTTAAAAAAACCTAACACTACCCCCTTGAAGATCTCCCTACCTTGAGCTGTCTTCACCCAGCCGGGCACAAGTGGACATCCAGAGGGGCAGAAGTCTTCATCCGATCCGGGCAGAAGAGGACCTCCAGACCGGCAGAAGTCTTCATCCAGACGGCATCTTCTATCTTCTTCCATCCGGAGCGGAGTGAGTCCATCTTGAAGACATCCGACGCGGAGCATCCTCTTCCATCCGACGGCGACTAAAGAATGAAGGTTCCTTTAAGTGACGTCATCCAAGATGGGGTCCCTTCAATTCCGATTGGCTGATAGGATTCTATCAGCCAATCGGAATTAAGGTAGGAAAAATCCTATTGGCTGATGCAATCAGCCAATAGGATTGATCTCGCATTCTATTGGCTGTTCCAATCAGCCAATAGAATGCGAGCTCAATCCTATTGGCTTATTGGATCAGCCAATAGGATTGAACTTCAATCATATTGGCTGATTGCTTCAGCCAATAGGATTTTTCCTACCTTAATTCCGATTGGCTGATAGGATTCTATCAGCCAATCGGAATTGAAGGGACGCCATCTTGGGGGGATTGCGTGGGTTTTAGAGAAAGGTTGGGTGTGTGGGTGGTGGGTTTTAATGTTGGGGGGTATTGTATTTGTTTTTACAGGTAAAAGAGCTGATTACTTTGGGGCAATGCCCCGCAAAAGGCCCTTTTAAGTGCTATTTGTAATTTAGTATAGGGTAGGGAATTTTATTATTTTTGGGGGGAGGGTTATTTTATTAGGGGGATTAGATTAGGTGTAATTAGTTTAAAAAAATTGTAATTCTTTTTTTATTTTCTGTAATTTAGTGTTTGTTTTTTTGTACTTTAGTTTATTTAATTTAATTGTAGTTAATTGTAGGTAATTGTAGATAATTTATTTAATTAATTTAATGATAGTGTAGTGTTAGGTGTAATTGTAATTTAGGTTAGGATTTATTTTACAGGTCAATTTGTATTTATTTTAACTAGGAAGTTATTAAATAGTTAATAACTATTTAGTAACTATTCTACCTAGTTAAAATAAATACAAACTTAGCTGTAAAATAAAAAAAATCCTAAGCTAGCTAGAATATAACTATTAGTTATATTGTAGCTAGCTTAGGGTTTATTTTATCGGTAAGTATTTAGTTTTAAATAGGATTCATTTATTTAATTGTAGTCAATTTATTTAGATGTATTTAAATTATATTTAAGTTAGGGGGGGTTAGACTTAGGTTTAGGGGTTAATAAATTTAATTTAGTAGCGGCGACGTTGTGGGCGGCAGATTAGGGGTTAATAAATGTAGGTAGGTGTCGGCGATGTTAGGGACGGCAGATTAGGGGTTAAACATTTTAGTTAAGCGTTTCCGATGTAGGGGGGGCCTCGGTTTAGGGGTTAATAGGTAGTTTATGGGTGTTAGTGTACTTTTTATCACTTTAGTTAAGAGCTTTATGTTCCGGCGTTAGCCCATAAAACTCTTAACTACTGACTTTTAAATGCGGTAGGAGTCTTGACAGGAGAGGGTCAACCGCTCACTTTTTCAGGAGATCGTAATACTGGCGTTAGGCAAATCCCATTAAAAAGATAGGATACGCAATTGACATAAAGGGATTTGCGGTATGCTAAAATCGTGGAAAAAAGTGAACGGTAGACCTTTTCCTGCCTGACTCGTAATACCAGCGGGTGTTAAAAAGCAGCGTTGGGACCCCTCAACGCTGTTTTTTAAGGCTAACGCAAGACTCATAATCTTGCCGTATATTTTTTGGACACCATCGGCTAGCCTTAAAAAGCAGCGTTGAGGGGTCCCAATGCTGCTTTTTAACGCCCGCTGGTATTACGAGTCAAGCAGGAAAGGGTCTACCGCTCACTTTTTTTCTGCGATTTTAGCATACCGCAAATCCCCTTACGTCAATTGCGTATCTTCTCTTTTTAATAGCATTTGCCTAACACCGGTATTACGATCGCCTGAAAAAGTGAGCGGTAGACCCTCTCCTGTCAAGACTCCTACCGCATTTAAAAGTCAGTAGTTAAGAGTTTTATGGGCTAACGCCGGAACATAAAGCTCTTAACTAAAGTGATAAAAAGTACACTAACACCCATAAACTACCTATTAACCCCTAAACCGAGGCCCCCCCCCACATCGGAAACACTTAACTAAAATGTTTAACCCTAATCTGCCAACCGGACGTCGCCGCTACTTTAACAAATGTATTAACCCCTAAACCGCCACACTCCCGCCTCGCAAACACTAGTTACATTTTATTAACCCCTAATCTGCCGTCCCTAACATCGCCAACACCTACCTACATTTATTAACCCCTAATCTGCCGCCCACGTCACCGCTACTATATTAAATTTATTAACCCCTAAACCTAAGTCTAACCCTAAGTCTAATCCCCCCTAACTTAAATATAATTTAAACACATCTAAATAAATTGACTACAATTAAATAAATGAATCCTATTTAAAACTAAATACTTACCGATAAAATAAACCCTAAGCTAGCTACAATATAACTAATAGTTACATTGTAGCTATTTTAGGATTTTTTTTTATTTTACAGCTAAGTTTGTATTTATGTTAACTAGGTAGAATAGTTACTAAATAGTTATTAACTATTTAATAACTTCCTAGTTAAAATAAATACAAATTGACCTGTAAAATAAATGCTAACCTAAATTACAATTACACCTAACACTACACTATCATTAAATTAATTGAATAAATTGCCTACAATTACCTACAATTAACTACAATTAAATTAAATAAACTAAAGTACAAAATCAAACACTAAATTACAGAAAATAAAAAAAGAATTACAATTTTTTTAAACTAATTACACCTAATCTAATCCCCCTAATAAAATAACCCCCCCCCCCATAATAAAAATCCCTACCCTATACTAAATTACAAGTAGCCCTTAAAAGGGCCTTTTGCGGGGCATTGCCCCAAAGTAATCAGCTTTTACCTGTAAAAAAAAATACAATACCCCCCAAAATTAAAACCCACCACCCACACACCCAACCCTACTCTAAAACCCACCCAATCCCCCTTAAAAAAAACTAACACTACCCCCTTGAGGATCTCCCTACCTTGAGCCGTCTTCACCCAGCCGGGCACAAGTGGACGTCCAGAGGGGCAGAAGTCTTCATTCGATCCGGGCAGAAGAGGACCTCCAGAAGTCTTCATCCAGGCGGCATCTTCTATCTTCTTCCATCCGGAGCGGAGCGGGTCCATCTTGAAGACATCCGACGCGGAGCATCATCTTCCATCCGACGGCGCCTAAAGAATGAAGGTTCCTTTAAGTGACGTCATCCAAGATGGTGTCCCTTCAATTCCGATTGGCTGATAGAAGCCTATCAACCAATCGGAATTAAGGTAAGAAAAATCTTATTGGCTGAAGCAATCAGCCAATAGGATTGATCTTGCATTCTATTGGCTGTTCCAATCAGCCAATAGAATGCGAGCTCAATCCTATTGGCTTATTGGATCAGCCAATAGGATTGAACTTCAATCCTATTGGCTGATTGCTTCAGCCAATAGGATTTTTCCTACCTTAATTCCGATTGGCTGATTGGATTCTATCAGCCAATCGGAATTGAAGGGACGCCATCTTGGGGGGATTGCGTGGGTTTTAGAGAAAGGTTGGGTGTGTGGGTGGTGGGTTTTAATGTTGGGGGGTATTGTATTTCTTTTTACAGGTAAAAGAGCTGATTACTTTGGGGCAATGCCCCGCAAAAGGCCCTTTTAAGTGCTATTTGTAATTTAGTATAGGGTAGGGAGTGATTGATGTTCAATCCTATTGGCTGATCCAATCAGCCAATAGGATTGAGCTTGCATTCTATTGGCTGTTCCAAATGTGAGATCAATTTTATTGGCTAATTGCATCAGCCAATAGGATTTTTCCGACCTTAATTCCGATTGGCTGATAGAATCCTATCAGTCAATCGGAATTCAAGGGACGCCATCTTGGATGACGTCACTTAAAGGAACCTTCATTCTTCAGTTGCCGTCGGATGGAAGAGGATGCTCCGGATGGAAGAAGATAGAAGATGCCGTCTGGATGAAGACTTCTGCCGGTCTGGAGGTCCTCTTCTGGCCGGATCGGATGAAGACTTCTGCCCCTCTGAAGGTTCACTTGTGCCCGGCTGGGTGAAGACGGCTCAAGGTAGGGAGATTTTAAGGGGTGTTAGGTTTTTTTAAGGGAGGATTGGTTGGGTTTTAGAGTAGGGTTGGGTGTGTGGGTGGTGGGTTTTAATGTTGGGGGGTATTGTATTTTTTTTTACAGGTAAAAGAGCTGATTACTTTGGGGCAATGCCCCGCAAAAGGCCCTTTTAAGGGCTATTTGTAATTTAGTATAGGGTAGGGAATTTTATTATTTTGGGGGGCTTTTTTATTTTATTAGGGGGATTAGATTAGGTGTAATTATTTAAAAAAAAATTGTAATTCTTTTTTTATTTTCTGTAATTTAGTGTTTGTTTTTTTTTGTACTTTAGTTTATTTAATTTAATTGTAGTTAATTGTAGTTATTGTAGGTAGTTTAGTAAATTAATTTAATGATAGTGTAGTGTTAGGTGTAATTGTAACTTAGGTTAGGATTTATTTTACAGGTATATTTGTATTTATTTTAACTAGGAAGTTATTAAATAGTTAACTATTTAATAACTATTGCACCTAGTTAAAATAAATACAAACTTAGCTGTAAAATAAAAATAAACCATAAGCTAGATACAATGTAACTATTAGTTATATTGTAGCTATCTTAGGGTTTATTTTATAAGTAAGTATTTAGTTTTAAATAGGAATAATGTATTTCATTGTAGCAATTTTATTATGAATATTTAAAATTATATTTAAATTAGGGGGTTAGGGTTAGACTTAGGTTTAGGGGTTAATAACTTTATTATAGTGGCGGCGACGTTGGCGGCGGCAGATTAGGGGTTAATACATTTAATATAGTTGCGGCATCGTTGGGGGGGCAGATTAGGGGTTAATATATAAAATGTAGGGTTCGGCGATGTTGGGGGCAGTAGATTAGGGGTTCATAAGTATAATGTAGGTGGCGGCGATGTCCGGAGCAGCAGATTAGGGGTTAATAATATAATGTAGATTCGGGGGCGGCATATTAGGGGTTAATAAGTGTAAGATTAGGGGTATTTAGACTCAGGGTTCATGTTAGGGTGTTAGGTGCAGACATAAAATGTATTTCCCCATAGGAATCAATGGGGCTGCGTTAGAAGCTGAACGCTGCTTTTTTGCAGGTGTTAGACTTTTTTTCAGCCGGCTCAGCCCCATTATTACCTTTGGGGAAATCGTGCACAAGCACGTTTTTCCAGCTTACCGCTACCATAAGCAGCGCTGGTATTGAGGTGAGATGTGGAGCTAAATTTTGCTCTATGCTCACTTCTTTTGTGGCTAACGCCAGGTTTAAGAAAACCTGTAATACCAGCATTGTCTTAAGGGAGCAGTGAAAAAAAACTCGTAATCTCGCTGCATATTTTTGGACACCATCTTTGAATTTAGACTTTGTACCACAAGGACAGAATTATTTTTGGGACATTTTCTATTTTCTATTATATATGTTACTAAGTTAGGTAAACTGATATATATGTTAACATGAAAGCTACACTGTTTCATATGGATGTTTTTTACTGATAGTTTTTAGCAGATTTAGCCAAGTAGCATATTGGTGTTTTATCTGAGAGTAATAAATCAATCTTTTAAATCACCACACTTTAGGTCTCTCAGTTTTCGACTGTTTTAGCGCTCCTCCTCACACCGCAACTTTTTTTTTTAGCTATCTGCTGATTGGTATACAGTATGTCTATTGTCAGCAGTGCATTTCTGCTCTTTAAATAAAGGATACCAAGAGAATGAAGTAAAATTGATAATAGAAGTAAACTGAAAATTGGTTTAAATTATATGATCTATCTCAATCATAAAAGAAAAATGTTTTGTTTTATGTTCATTTAATGTAGGTTTCTGTGATTTTAGTTATATTTCTCACTTTTTTTTATATAAAATATCAGGGCACCTTTGTGCAATAGATTGCATAAGTAATTCTACAAACTCAAGCAATAATTTAAAGGGCTTAAAGTCTACTCAGCACATGTGGAGGCAAATAAATCAAAGTAGAGCAGATGTTAAAGGGACAGTAAAGTCATAATTAGACAGAGCATACAATTTTAAACAACTTTCCAATTTACTTATATTATTTATTTGCTTCCTTCTCTTGTTTTCCTTTGCTGAAAGGTTTATCTAAGAAAGCTCAGGAGCAGCAAAGAACATAGGTTCTAGCTGCTGATTGGTGGCTGCATTTATATATCCATTGTCATTGGCTCATCCTTGTGTTCAGTTAGAAACCAGTAGTGCAGTGCTTTCCAAACTGTGTGCTGCGACACATTAGTGTGTTGGCGGCAGTCTGTAGGTGTGTGCAGAACATTTTGCGGAAGGGCACCGTGGAGCTCCCTTACTTGCGTCCCTTGGTCCCTCCACCGGAACTTCCTAATGTTAGTGTGACTGGTGTTGTCGGAGTGGTAGGGGGCGAACGGAGCAATGAGTTACATTACCCCCAACTCTCAGCTGTGCTGAGCAGAGAAGTCCCCTGGAGGTCCTGGGACTGCACCATGCGGGCTGTGCGCTATCTCGGCCAATTGTGTGGAGGCCAGAAACCTCTGAATCAGTGTGCAATCACCTGGGCGAGCGCAGCTGCAGGCTGTCAACCTGTTAACCCACCTGCTGCTAGCTGAAGGTAGGCCACCCTTCCAGACCCAATGAATCAAACAGCAAGCCACGTGGAACTTATAATTTGATTTCTTTTTACTTGGCCTTAATTGTTGATTGACCCACCCACAGCCAGTGTACCGGAGAGTGCTGGAAGAGGACTCTGGATACATAATTTATATATGTGTCCATATCTCTTAAAACAAGTTAGTTTAACCTGCTGTTTGCTAGTACAACTGAATTACTGTGTCGTGAAATGATGTAGCTCTATGTCACCAACATGAAAAGTTTGGAAAGCTCTGCAGTAGTGCATTGCTGCAACTTCAACAAATGATACCAAGAGAAGAATGAAGCAAATTTGATAATAGAAGTAAATTGGAAAGTTGTTGAAAATTTTATGTTCTACCTAAATCATGAAATAATTAATTTGGGTTTCATATCCCTTTAAAGGGACAGTCAAGTCCAAAAAAAACTTTCATGTTTAAAATAGGGCATGTAATTTTAAACGACTTTCCAATTTACTTTTATCACCAATTTTGCTGGTATTCCTAGTTGAAAGCTAAACCTAGAAGGTTCATATGCTAATTTCTTAGACCTTGAAGGCCGCCTCTAATCTAAATGCATTTTGATAGTTTTTCACCACTAGAGGGCATTAGTTCACGTGTTTCATATAGATAACATTGAGCTTATGCACGTGAATTTACCATGGAGACAGCTCTGATTGGCTAAAATGCAAGTCTGTCAAAAGAACTGAAATAAAGGGGCAGTCTGCTGAGGCTTAGATACAAAGTAATTACAGAGGTAAAATGTGTAAAATTATAACTGTGTTGGTTATGCAAAACTGGGGAATTGGTAATTAAGGGATTATCTATCTTATAAAACAACAAAAATTGTGGTGTTGACTGTCCCTTTAAGTATACTGTTTTGTGTGCTTATACTTCCCACAAACTCTCCTTATGTTGCATGGAACATACTTCATTTACAGCCAAAAAAAATATTTTGGGTATAGTTATGTTTCTCTCCAATTTTCCTCCTGTTGTAAAACAAAATTCCCCAGGAATTCTTCTAAAAGCTTCCCTGTCCTGTATTCCCTGCTCATGTTGCTGATGCTGCATGGAATGTGTATAAAGGGACAGTAGCAAGCAGAAAATGCTGATGAGTAGTTCTATAGAACAATGTCTTCCTACTCCTATGTTCACAAAATATTTTAAATTTAATTAGGAACTGATGTTCATGTGTTTAGTGAGGGTGTATTACCTATTTGAATATCCCTGGTCTCTAGTTATGAGAAATATGAGGGAAATATGATGTAAAATTGAGGGGGATCAGGGACAACAGAAATCCCAGTAGCTAGGGCAAAATGTAAATATGTAATTGGCTACTGAGCAGGATATGAGCCAAATAAACACAAAACAGTCAATCATTAGCTTGCTCTTTTCAAGAGATGCAAGGTGTTGCAGTTCCAAGGCAAAAAATGAACATGCTGTAATGAATTAATTGAAATATTTCATTTTTGCTTTAATATATCCTGGATAAAATTAAATAATACACAAGTCCCCAGAACCCACTGTGAAACTCTGGAACCATTTAGGTAATGTACTAAACGCCCCCTAGTGGAAGAAGCTCTGTGTCGCTTGCTAGTTTACCTTCTTTGCAATGGTTTTTTTTTTTTTTTTTTTTTTTTATCTATCTACTACTGATTTGTGTTTTTAACATTTAAAAAAAAAAAAAACAACAACAACACAGTGCTTACTGAAGGACATGCAAAGTTTGCAAATGCTGCACACAACATTTTTTAGACTTCCACACAACTTTAATAATGGAATGTCTGCATGTCTTATAGGAATGTCTGCATGTCTTATAGGAATGTCTGCATGTCTTATAGGAATGTTGTTGTTTTCTGTTAATCATGAACAAACTTTTCAATCAGTTTCCACAATAACTTTGTGATTTATTAAAGGGACATGAAACCCAACATTCTTCTTTCATGATTTAGGTTAACATTTTAAACAACTTTCCAGTTTACTTCTATTAACAGATTTTATTAATTCTCTTGGTATCATTTGTTGAAGGAGCAGCAATGCACTACTGGTTTCTAACTGAACACATGGGTGAGCCAATGACAATTGGTATATATATTCGGCCACCAATCAGAAGCTAGAACCAAGGTTCTTTGCTGCTCCTGAGGTTACCTAGATAAACCTTTCAGCAAAGGATAACAAGAGAAGGAAGCAAATTAATTAATAGAAGTAAATAGGAAAGCTGTTTAAAATTGTATGCACTGTCTAAATCATGAATGTCTAATTATGATTCCACTGTCCCTTTAACCCCTATAAACCAATAGGGTGTGTCATTTACCATATTAAAGGGACATGGAGGTCAAAATTGATTTTAATTGCGTGTGCAATTAAAAAAAAACACTTTCCACAGTAAAATGCCTTTCTATCATTTGCTGCTGAAACTTAGCTCCCTTCTATGAAAGCCTACCTGGGTAGGTTAATGAGCGTGCTTATGTTATAAGCACTATGTAGCAGCAGTGTTTGCAGTAGCTTTTTTTTCCTACACTGCATAACAGCAGCTGCGACATAATAATCTGCCCATCTTACTTTTAACCTTTAAAAGGGACATGAAACACACAATTATTCTTTCATGATTCAGATAGAACATACAATTTTAAACAACTTTCTAATTTACTTCTTTAATCAATTTTGCTTTATTCTTTTGGTATCCTACAATGCACTACTGGGAGCTAGCTGAACACATTGGTAAGCCAATGAAAACTGGGATATATGTGCAGCAACCCATCAGCAGCTAGCTCCCAGATCTTGAGCATACCTAGGTATACTTTTCAACAAAGGATACCAAACAAACAAAGCAAATTAGGTAATAGAAGTAAACTGTAAAATTGTAGGGTTTCATGTTCCTTTAATATTTTTTTTTTTTGAGTGGGTATCTCTGGCTTAGCAGCTTCTTGCTAGAGTTAACAGTTGCATTAGGAGTGATTGTGATCTGTGCATGTCATGTGTTTTATCAGCATATATTAGTCTAACTGTGAGTGTGTGACGTGTCAGCGTTTGTGAGCAACTGAACCTTCCCACTACTTGCTTAAGCTGTTAAAAATAATTTGATCATATGTCTTTTTCTATAGCCAGAACCATATGTCTTTTTCTATAGCCAGAACATAACACACAGGGGCCGAATTATCAAGTTCCGAATGGAGCTTGATGCCCCTGTTTCCGTGCGAGTCTTGTCCACCTGCTCTGAGGTTGTGGACATCAATCCACCCAATCCTATACGATCGGGCTGATTGACACCCCCTGCTAGCCGCCGATTGGCCACGAATCTGCATGGGACGGCATTGCACCAGCAGTTCACAAGAACTGCTTGTGCAATGATAAATGCCGACAGCGTATGCTGTCGGCATTTATCAACATGCGGCGGACATGATACACTACATCGTATCATGTTCGCTCGCACTTTCATAAATCGGGCCCCATAGTGTTCTTTTATGACAAATTGTATTAGAAATGGGATTTATTATATTTTCCTATTAGTAGTAGATTGGGACCATTATGATTTGTATAATTAAATAGCCTAATAAAAAGTATATATATATATATATATATATATATATATATATATACAGTATATGTCATGATGTGGGGTCAAAGGGGAGCATATCATTTGGCCTGATTTTTGGGGAGTGTCCACTTAATTCATGAATATTATCAAACTTTTGGTTATTTGGCAAGCTAAGAGTGGCACTAATCCTGATGGATTTCCATGAGGAGGTACTGACTGGCCAAACGACGGATACATTTAAAAAGGGATCAGATTTTTTTTTGGGAGTGGGCTAAAAAACAGAATCCATTGTATGAATGCTTACTTAAAGGGACATGAAACCCACATTTTTTTCTTTCATGATTTAGAAAGAGCATGCCATTTTAAACAACTTTCTAATTTCATTCCATTATCTAATTTGTTTTATTCTCTTGATATTCTTTGCTGAAAAGCATATTTAGATAGGCTCAGTAGCTGCTGATTTGTTCCTGTACATAGAAGCCTCATGTGATTGGCTCACCCATGTGCATTGCTTTTTCTTCAACTAAGGCAATCTAAAAAATGAAGCAAAATAAATAATATAAATAAATTGTAATGTTGTTTAAATTTGTATTCTCTATCTGTATCCTGAAATAATTTTTTTGGGTTTAGTGTCCCTTTAAAGGGGCATTCAAATGTAAAAAAAACATGCTCTAATGTATTACTAATTAATTTGCATTACTGAGCCTAGCTAAGTATGGGTTATACTACCTCAAAAGGGTTAAACACATAAGTAAAGTCCCACATGCAGGACACAGCTGGTTGCAGTTTCGTGACACTTCCAATCCTGATTGGCTGAATGGTAGTGTCCTGCTCAGGAGAGTCAAGGCTTGCAGTTGCTTATTTTGTATTTAATGCATTTTAAAGATGTTAAACACAGTTTCCTGTGGTCAGTAGTTCAAAATGACCCACTCATTATTATTGCCATATTTTTATAAAAGCATTAGCTTATTTGGAGCATTGCATTCATTACTGCAAATTAAAGGACCACTTAAACTTTCATGATTCAAATAGAGCAGAAAATTTGAAAAAAACTTTCCAATTCACATCCATTATATAAATATGTACAATCTTTTTATATGCAGACTTTCTGAGGCAAAGGCTCCTACTGAGCATGTGCAAGAATTCACAGAATATATGTATATGCATTTGTGATTGGCTGGTGTCACATGATGCAATGAGAAACAAAATTTAAACAACTTTGAAATGTGTCAGAAAAAAAGTGCTTTTGCATTATCTCTTTATTATGTATTTATAGATTATAATATTTTACTGTGTTTAGTGGTCTTGAAAGAACCACAACAAGTAGAGGGCATGTTTGTAACTAACTGCTGGCCTGTAAAGCTCATTTATGCAAGGTGATTTGCAGGACAGATTGATTCATTGCCTGCTATTTTTTTAATGGAGTGTATATCTCAAAGTTGCTTTACAAACTATTTTGGGACTATAGAACTTCCTAAACAGCTTGCACACGAATACTTCTTTAAAGCTTCCTAAACTGTGAGAACAAAACTGATAATCAGACTCTAACTGCGTCTGCATGTTTATTTATTTTCACAGTTCTATTGCCATATTGATATAACTATTACCTTTACCCCCTATTGCAAAATCTAAGCAGCTATTCCGTCTGAGCTGATTTTTTTTCAGTGTTGAATTCGCAGAATAATTTTAACTATAAATACTTGTGTAAGCAATGAGAACGTTAAGGGAAGTTCAAATGCACAAAAAAACTAAAGTTACTGAAACACAATACTTACAAAAGCATCACTCATCACCATCACGACATTGTAGGGTGATTGACGAGGCTTTACGGGAACAGCTGCTGTCAGAGTAAATAAAAGGGAAATCACAGCAGAAGGTCCTGCTAAAAGCTGAGCCATTTTCTGTACACCCAGAAACACACGGCACGGAAAAATGAAGCAGCTATTTCTCAGGCAAACAACCAAATACTTTTTTTTTTTTTCTCATAAGACTTTCCAAAGTACGACTAGTGGTGTTGTTTATTTGATATTTGAGACTAGTAGGAAGTGTTTAAAGCAATTTCCACTTCCTGCCCCCTATAACTGTCCTTAGTGGTGTGTGACTTGTAACAAGCTGTTCTCACAGTGATGTGGCATATGCAATATGCAAACTGGATTCCAACTGATACAAATATTAAAGGAACTGGGATGATATTAGCTTTGCTGTATGTATAGAGGACAGCTTTAAATTTAAATTGTTTAGGCTCGTGAGTTTTTCCCAGTCTACACAAACACAGTTGTGGATGTCTGTATCAGCCGATGAATAGATTCAGTGCATGTGTATTTCATGCTAGTTTCAATAAGTTTTTATGAAACATTTTATGCAAATACAGACATCCAACTGTAGTGTTTGTAAATCCAGGTGATTTAGAAATATATCTGACACAGAGTCCATTTATACAGCAACTAACTCACACACTTTATTTCCTGGTTCCCCACTCTAACAACACTGTTCCCGCCCCTGCTTCTTGGCAACAATTATATACATTTATAGGTCAGAGCACAAACTAGGAAGAAAACACCATGTCCCTCCCTTTCATTAGCTTAGAAACATAACAATTAAACTAAACATAAATATAACTATCTATATCTATGCAATGCCTAATATTTAGAAATAAGACCAAATATATTTCACAGAAAAGAGTTGCATGATGACATTCTAATACATTATATGAAAACACTGTAAAATTATTATTCATAACCTTTAAAGGGACAGTAAACATTCAGAATAATGTTATATATTTCTGAATACGGTGCAGAATTATACAGTATAACATTATTTTAGCGGTAACTTCAAAAATGAAAAGTCTTTCCAGATTTTTAAGTGTAAAGTTGGACTCCGCTCCAGGATCTACTGAGCGGGTCTTGTATATTCAAAGCGCTTCGTGGGCTTGCTGGCTAGTCACAGCACACCCGGTCGCGCTATTTGACTAAAATGTAGCTCACTCCCGCTCTGGTCCAGTAAAAATCTAGAAAAAATCTGGAAAGTCTTTTTCATTTTTTAAGTTACTGATAAAATAATGTTATAGAATTCTGCACCGTGTGCAGAATTCCTTTTCCTGTTCTTTGTGTAGTTTCTTGAAGAAAGAAGAACTATATATATATGGGACCACATCATATAAATTATCCAACTTGTGTTGTCTATCTTGCCAATACAGGACTTCCAACAGAAAAAAAGAGCAGATTTGGTATGATAGTATTTATCTGCATAAGCTTTCTTCTTGGCTTTGGCATGGCTGTCTTTTGTATCAAGTCCTTATTGAGTGTCTCTGTTAGTGAATCATTTATAGCCGAAATTTTGATCCGAAGTTTGCGATTGAATAACAGCTCTGCAGACGATCTGCCAGTAGTACAATGGGGAGTTGATCAATAGTCTCTCAGAAAAGAGTATACATTTTGTTTCCATGGTCTACCTAGCGCTGTAGTTGCCCTTAGAAATTTCCCCATGGAATGCATGAATCTTTCAGCTTCTGTATTAGCTTGTGGCCACAAAGGAGTCATGTGCCTGTGTTTAAATCCAAGATATGAAGCAAATTTATTAAACTGAGTACTGTTAAACAGGGGACCATTATCTGTTTTAACAGTTTTAAGAATTCCCAACAAAGAGAAAACTTTGTCTTAAACAGGAATAACAGTAACTGAGGATGTTGAGCTGATAACTTCTACTACTGAGTATCTTGAAATTTTGTCTAAAACCACCAACATGTTGTCTCCAATAGGTAATGGGCCATACAAATCAATACTTTCATTGCACCATGGTGCCTCAGACAATAAAGACATCTTTAAAGGTTCTTTATGAGCTCCTGGAGTTGTGGCTTGACACACAACTTCTCACCAACGTTTCTGCTTGTTGATCTATTGATGGAAACCACAATTTTTCTCTCAATAAACTTTTTTCATTTTAACTATTTCTTGGTGACCTTCATCTGATAAGGATAATACTTGTTGTAAAAATGTTGGAACAACTATTCGAACACCTCGCAAAATAATGCTGTTGTCATTATTCACTGAGAGTTCTTTGCCAAATCTTGCAAATAACTTCAACTCTTTTCCATGTACTTTGTCAGAGTCAGCTGAGTACTATTTTCCATTCTGAATTAATACAGCAAGTTTTTTCAATATAGGATCAGCTAATGTTGCTTGCTGTATTTCTTCTACACTCAATGCTTTAGGTATAGCATGATTAGTAACAAAATTAATATATTCTTCTACAACCATGGAACTTGGGGAACTTGTGAGTAAACCTGCTGATATAGGATGTCAAGACATATAGTCTGCTGGGTGCTCTTTTCCAGATTTATCAATCACAGTAAAATTGTATGGTTGTAGACTTAAACCCCATATTTCTATTTTAGCGGGCGGTTTGGATTTTGGATTATTCCATATCAACTGTAAAGGCTTATGATCTGTGATCAGTGTAAATGGACAAGCATATAACTATAAGAAAATATTCACAACTCCAAACTATTGCCAGAACTTCACGTTCAGTTTGAGAATAACGTTTTTTCACATAATTTAGAGAACGGCTACCATAAGCAATGATATAATGCTTGCCTTTGTCTCTCTGTGCCAGAATAGCACCTAAACCAACAGGGCTAGCATCTACTAAAAGAATAGTTTGTCGTTGAGGGTTAAAATAGGACATTGTCTTGTCACTGTTCAAACTCTGTTTCAATTGTTGAAAAGCTTGTTGTTCAGTATCAGTCCAACGCCATAGCACACTTTTCTTTGTTAACTTTCTTAAAGGTGTGGCAATAGTATAGAAATTAGGGATATATCGAGAACAGTAATTGACCATCCCTAGGAAACTTCTGACTTCACTGGAGTCTATAGGAGGATTTGCATTCTGAATTGCTTCCACTTTCTTTGGATTTGCTGATATACCTTCAGCTGAAAAGACAAATCCATAAAATTCTACTTTAGTTTTGTTAAATTCACAATTACTACAATTTAAGGTAAGTCCTTTCTCATGAAGTCGCTCAAAAACTGCAGTGATATTTTTATCATGGTCCTCTTGAGTAGCTCCGAACACAATAATATCATCACTGAAGTTCTTAACTCCTGGAATTCCAGATAGTGTTTGCTGTATTGCATTTTGAAATCCTTCAGCAGCAAAAGAAACACAAAAACTTAGGTGCTTGTATCACCACAATCCTGTGTGTGTTGAGAATGTAGTTATATATCTGCTTGTTGTATCCAATTCCAGTTGATGATAGCCTGATTTTAGATCAAGTTTGGAGAAAACTTTTGCCTGGTTAAGATCATGAATTACATCATCTAATGTTAGAGTGACGTGGCGCTCCCTGATAATGGCAGTGTTGGTTTGCCTCATGTCTTTGCAAAATCTTAGACTATTAGGGTCTTTGGGTTTTGGCATTGACACTATTGGGAAGACACAAGGTTGATGTGTTCAGCATCAACCTTGTGTCTTAGATAAAATGGAATTCTTCTATGTGGTTGTATTACAGGTTTTATATGTGGATTAATATGCAGTTGTTCTTGAAAATCTTTCAGTTTATCAATGCCATTAAACAAATGAGAATACTGTTGTACTAACTGATCTGCTACAGATCCTGTGCCCTTTCTAGGTGAGATTGCATTCATAAGCTTAAAAGTCCCAAACTGGATGAGGTTTCAAAACTCAGAAGAGAAGAATGTCGACCCTTTACAACATAAAACATAGATGCTGTTTTGTTGTGTTTAAATGCGCATGTGGATGTAAATTTATTAATGACATTAAGGGGCGTAGTTGATCCATATGCATATATATTTATTTTACTCTGTAATAGATGTGGTTGTGGTTTTAACATGTGAAATGTTTGTTCACCCACTAAATTAACAGCAGATCCATTCCTGAATCAATCATCAATGCAGTGATTTTAGTGTCATTAGTACATAAACCTGTGGCTGAGTTAGGTTACACATGTTGTTTACTACAAATACATATTTGTCATCATTGTTTGAATAGTGTCCTTTTTGATCAGGAGATCTGACTAGATTTACTTTCCACTGCTCTGATGTATGTGGCTCAGTATGTGATTGAGGTTTTTGATACAGTTTTGTTCTACATTGCTTTGCTAAATTATTACATTTTCCACATGCCCTGCATTGCTTATTCTTTGCTGGAAAAGTCCTATTATGTGGATTGAAACTACCACAGTTTCTGCATAACACACATGAGGTCTGGTTCTTTCTTGTGGGTTGTACTGTTGAACTGTCTTTTTGAACTATATTGTTAATAAACTGATCATCAGTAGATCTATTCTCTATGCTTGCAGCTTGCCTGTCAGAAATTCCTAATGTTCTGCCATAATCATGCAAGTATTTTAAAGATAGTTCAGATTGTCTCAGTGCATATTTCCTAAGTTTTGAAGAAGTCCAGCTTTGTATTATCTGTGCTTTAAACTAATTTTCAACATCAGAAAACTCACAATTCTTTGCTAGTAAATGTAGCCTGGTTTGAAATGCATCTAAAGGTTCATCTCCCTGTTGTGTTGTCTGTCTGAATATGTATATTTCATACTGAGTGTTCTTTTTAGGAAGAAAATATGTTGTCAATTTATCTTTAACATCATTGTATGAGTCAGTGGTTGCAGACAATGTATCATAAATGCCAAGCACCTTTCTCCAGCTAAATGAAGAAGTAAGGCATTTTTTCTGTGTGTATCAGTAACATCCAAAGCAATAAGATCATTTTCAAATCTCTGAATCCATTTTAGCCATCTTGGGCCTACAGAGCTAAGTTAGAAAACTAAATACAAACTTACCTGTGAAATAAAACCTAACGGCTAGATTTAGAGTTGGGCGGTAGCCGTGAAAACCAGCGTTAGAGGCTCCTAACGCTGGTTTTTACCGCCCTCTGGTATTTGGAGTCAGTCAGGAAAGGGTCTAACGCTCACTTTGCAGCCGCGACTTTTACATACCGCAGATCTCCCTACGCCATTTGCGTATCCTATATTTTCAATGGGATTTTCCTAATGCCAGTATTTAGAGTCGTGGCTGAAGTGTGCGTTAGAAATCTAACGACAAAACTCCAGCCGCAGAAAAAAGTCAGTAGTTAAGAGCTTTCTGGGCTAACGCCGGTTTATAAAGCTCTTAACTACTGTGCTCTAAAGTACACTAACACCCATAAACTACCTATGTACCCCTAAACCGAGGTCCCCCCACATTGCCGCCACTCTATTAAATTTTTTTAACCCCTAATCTGCCGACCACACGCTGCTGCCACCTACGTTATCCTTATTAACCCTTAATCTGCTGCCCCTAACACCGCCGACCCCTATATTATATTTATTAACCCCTAATATGCCGCCCCCAACGTCGCCGCTACCTACCTACACTTATTAACCCCTAATCTGCCGACCGGACCGCGCCACTATAATAATAAAGTTATTAACCCCTAATCCGCCTCACTCCCACTTCAATAACCCTATAATAAATAGTATTAACCCCTAATCTGCCCTCCCTAACATCGCCGACACCTAACTTCAAGTATTAACCCCTAATCTGCCGATCGGAGCTCACCGCTACTCTAATACATTTTTTAACCCCTAAAGCTAATTCTAACCATAACCCTAACACCCCCCTAAGTTAAATATAATTTTATTGTAAATAAATAAATTAACTCTTATTAAATAACTTATTCCTATTTAAAGCTAAATACTTACCTGTAAAATAAACCCTAATATAGCTACAATATAAATTATAATTATATTGTAGCTATTTTAGGATTAATATTTATTTTACAGGCAACTTTGTATTTATTTTAACCAGGTACAATAGCTATTAAATAGTTAATAACTATTTAATATTTACCTAGTTAAAATAATTACAAAATTACCTGTAAAATAAATCCTAACCTAAGTTACAATTAAACCTAACACTACACTATCAATAAATTAATTAAATAAACTACCTACAATTATCTACAATTAAACCTAACACTACACTATCATTAAATTAATTAAATACAATACCTACAAATAAATACAATTAAATAAACTAAATAAAGTACAAAAAATAAAAAAGAACTAAGTTACAAAAAATAAAAAAATATTTACATACATTAGAAAAAAATTACAACAATTTTAAACTAATTACACCTACTCTAAGCCCCCTAATAAAATAACAAAGACCCCCAAAATAAAAAAAATGCCCTACCCTATTCTAAATTACAAAAGTTCAAAGCTCTTTTACCTTACCAGCCCTTAAAAGGGCCCTTTGCGGGGCATGCCCCAAAGAATTAAGCTCTTTAGCCTGTAAAAAAAAAAAAAAACATACAATACCCCCCCCCCCCACATTGCAACCCACCACCCATATACCCCTAATCTAACCCAAACCCCCTTTAAATAAACCTAACACTAAGCCCCTGAAGATCTCCCTACCTTGTCTTCACCATGCCAGGTTCACCGATCGGTCCAGAAGAGGGTCCGAAATCTTGATCCAAGCCCAAGCGGGGGGCTGAAGAGTGACGTCCATCCTCGGGCTGAAGTCTGGATCCAAGCGGCGGCTGAAGAAATCCATCATCAGGCTGAAGTCTTGATCCAAGCGGGCGCTGAAGAAGTCCATCATCGGGATGAAGTCTTCTATGAAGCAGCATCTTCAATCTTCTTTCTTCCGGAGCCATCATCTTCCAGCCGACGCGGAACATCCTCTTCTACCGACGCCTACTCGCCGAATGACGGTTCCTTTAAATGACGTCATCCAAGATGAAGTCCGTCGAATTCCGATTGGCTGATAGGATTCTATCAGCCAATCGGAATTAAGGTAGGAAAATTCCGATTGGCTGAATCCTATCAGCCAATCGGAATTCGACGGACACCATCTTGGATGACGTCATTTAAAGGAACCGCCATTTGGCGAGTAGGCGTCGGTAGAAGAGGATGTTCCGCGTTGGCTGGAAGATGATGGCTCCGGAAGAAAGAAGATTGAAGATGCTGCTTCATAGAAGACTTCATCCCGATGATGGACTTCTTCAGCGCCCGCTTGGATCAAGACTTCAGCCCGATGATGGATTTCTTCAGCCGCCGCTTGGATCCAGACTTCAGCCCGAGGATGGACGTCACTCTTCAGCCCCCCACTTGGGCTTGGATCAAGACTTCGGACCCTCTTCTGGACCGATCGGTGAACCTGGCATGGTGAAGACAAGGTAGGGAGATCTTCAGGGGCTTAGTGTTAGGTTTATTTAAGGGGGGTTTGGGTTAGATTAGGGGTATGTGGGTGGTGGGTTGTAATGTGGGGGGGGTATTGTATGTTTTTTTTTTTACAGGCAAAAGAGCTGAATTCTTTGGGGCATGCCCCGCAAAGGGCCCTTTTAAGGGCTGGTAAGGTAAAAGAGCTTTGAACTTTTGTAATTTAGAATAGGGTAGGGCATTTTTTTATTTTGGGGGTCTTTGTTATTTTATTAGGGGGCTTAGAGTAGGTGTAATTAGTTTAAAATTGTAATTTTTTTCTAATGTTTGTAAATATTTTTTTATTTTTTGTAACTTAGTTCTTTTTTATTTTTTGTACTTTAGTTAGTTTATTTAATTGTATTTATTTGTAGGAATTGTATTTAATTTATTTATTGATAGTGTAGTGTTAGGTTTAATTGTAGATAATTGTAGGTATTTTATTTAATTAATTTATTGATAGTGTAGTGTTAGGTTTAATTGTAACTCAGGTTAGTATTTATTTTACAGGTAATTTTGTAATTATTTTAACTAGGTAACTATTAAATAGTTATTAACTATTTAATAGCTATTGTACCTGGTTAAAATAATTACAAAGTTGCCTGTAAAATAAATATTAATCCTAAAATAGCTACAATATAATTATAATTTATATTGTAGTTATATTAGGGTTTATTTTACAGGTAAGTATTTAGCTTTAAATAGGAATAATTTATTTAATAAGAGTTAATTTATTTTGTTAGATTTAAATTATATTTAATTTAGGGGGGTGTTAGGGTTAAAGTTAGACTTAGCTTTAGGGGTTAATAAATTTATTAGAGTAGCGGTGAGCTCCTGTCGGCAGATTAGGGGTTAATACTTGAAGTTAGGTGTCGGCAATGTTAGGGAGGGCAGATTAGGGGTTAATACTATTTATTATAGGGTTATTGAGGCGGGAGTGAGGCGGATTAGGGGTTAATACATTTATTATAGTAGCGCTCAGGTCCGGTCGGCAGATAAGGGGTTAATAAGTGTAGTTAGGTGGAGGCGACATTTGGGGCGGCAGATTAGGGGTTAATAAATATAATATAGGGGTCGGCGATGTTAGGGCAGCAGATTAGGGGTACATAGGGATAATGTAGGTGGCGGGGGTGTACGGAGCGGCAGATTAGGGGTTAAAAATAATATGCAGGGGTCAGCGATAGCGGGGGCGGCAGATTAGGGGTTAATAAGTGTAAGGTTAGGGGTGTTTAGACTCGGGGTACATGTTAGAGTGTTAGGTGCAGACGTAGGAAGTGTTTCCCCATAGGAAACAATGGGGCTGCGTTAGGAGCTGAACGCAGCTTTTTTGCAGGTGTTAGGTTTTTTTTCAGCTCAAACAGCCCCATTGTTTTCTATGGGGGAATCGTGCACGAGCACGTTTTTGAAGCTGGCCGCGTCCGTAAGCACCGCTGGTATCGAGAGTTGCAGTGGCGTTAAATTATGCTCTACGCTCCCTTTTTGGAGCCTAACGCACTGAAAACCCAGCCCTTCTGTGAACTCTAAATACCAGCGGTATTTAAAAGGTGCGGGGGAAAAAAGCACGCGTAGCTAACGCACCCCTTTGGCCGCCAAACTCTAAATCTAGCCGTAAGCTAGATACAATATAACTAATAGTTACATTGTAGCTATCTTAGGTTTTATTTTTATTTCACAGCTAAGTTTGTATTAATTTTAACTAGGTAGACTAGTTAGTAAATAGTTATTAACTATTTACTAGCTACCTAGCTAAAATAAATACAAAGTTACCTGTAAAATAAAACCTAACCTGCCTTACACTAAAAACTAACATTTCAATAAAATAAAATAAATTAAAATAACAAATGCAAACATAACAATGTCCATTACTTACAGAAACCCACATTCTTTATTGAAATGGCAGCAGTTTTGTAAGAATGTTATACACTAGATGGCAACACTTTTTCCTGCAGTGCTCCAAATGTGTGCACATGACCTATCTTTGTACCTATGTATCATTACAGCAAAGTAAATTTGATAATAGAAGTAAATTGGACATTTTTGTATCGTATATTCTGACTGAATTATGAAATAAAATGTTAAGTTTATGGGTATTATGGGAGAATGGCAATAGGTGTGCTGATTTTCAGACACCTAACCAAGCCCCAAAGTTTTAGATGTAAACTGATGTATACTGACTTCAGACTGCTTCTGTTTGTATAATGGGTCTTTTCATATGCAGGGGAGGGGAGGTTCTGCTATCAGCCCCTTTTAGTGGGTGTCCCAGGCTTATCTCAGTGGAGTGGAGCCTCTAAGTAAGTTTTTAAAAGGTTTTACACTGGAATTTTATATCAGTATCTGTGCATATTATTCTTTATAGTAGTGTCTATTACATTCAGTTAAATGAAAATTGATGTCTACTACCAAATTAAGGGAGGTAATAATTATTGCTAATATCTTAAAATATTGCTGATACACAAATTAGAGGGATGTTACAGAACTTCTGCTCCTTGGTGCTTTGGCTACCTTCAGCTAAGGAGTGACCCAGGGTTGGTATTAGGGCACTATCATGCCGTGGATATAAAAAGTCTACACACACTTATGAAATTGCTGGATTTTTAAATGTAAAGATAGAAATAACAACAATGTAAAAGTCAGATATTTTCCATCTGTAATATATCTACATTTTACAAACCTGCAATTTTATAAGGATGTGTAGAATTTTTACATCCACTGTAGCTGCTCAAATTTCCACTGGAGCTGTTCTACATCACTTACATATATATCTGGTAGCATTTTCAGCTGTCAAGGAAATGGGTTTACCTCTTACCACTCCATACAGTTGAAAATTACCACCCTGAGCCCTCACCATGCTAGGGTCTTCCTTGCCTAAGAAAGCTAGTTCTTCGTGGTAAATAGGAATGTTTCTTATTAACTGTGGTGTTGCCATTCTGCTTTACCAATAAATATTCTAAATACATTTGCTCTCCATATAATACAATGAGTAGGCATATGCATTAGCTTTTTATTCAGCAATTGTTTCACAAATATACGCTAAATTTATCTGCAGGCAATGGCTTTCAGCTATTTTAATACCAGATTAATTAGTGTAAAAGTACAACACAAATATCTGTGCAAATCTGGTGCCGAAAATAACCAAATACTGTTCAAATCTCAAATGAATGCCGAATAACAAACTAATGCACATGCTTAATGATGAGCTTAGAATGTCATATCAGACTGCATATATCAGGAAGATAGGTCATGAGTGACAGGAAATTACAGACACCTAGATTACAAGTTTTGCGTTGTGGCTGTTCAAATCAGCCAATAGGATTTCAGTAGCTCGCATTCTATTGGCTGATTTGAATTTGAAGAATCAAATCAGCCAAGAGGAATGCAAGGTACGCCATTTTTAAACGGCTACCTTGCATTCAACTTCAGTGTACAGCGGAGACCGTATGAAGAGGACGCTCTGCATAGGATGTCTTCAGCTTCCAGGATGGCTCCACTCCGCGCTGCCGGGATGAAGATAGAAGAGGCCCCTGGGATGGATGAAGACCTCGTCGCCTGGATGTTGATGGATGTCTGGACTTCAGAAACCATGAGTAGATCTTCTGGGGTTAGTGTTAGTTTTTTTTTAAGTTTTTTGGGTGTTTTTTTTTTAGATTAGGGCTTTTGGCTTTGAAAAAGGGCTAAATGCCCTTTTAAAGGGCAATGCAAAAGAGCTAAATGCCCTTAAAAGGGCAATGCAAAAGAACTAAATGCCCATACAAATGCCACTTTAGGGGCAATGGGTAGCTTAGTTTTTTTTAGAGTTAGGTTTTTTATTTTGAGGGGTTGGTTGGGTGGTGGGTTTTACTGTTGGGGGAATTTATATTATTTTTACAGGTGAAAGAGCTGATTTCTTTAGGGCAATGCCCTACAAAAGGCCCTTTTAAGGGCTATTGTTAGTTTATTGTAGGCTAGGGGATGTTTTTATTTTGGGGGGGCTTTTTTATTTTTATAGGGCTATTAGATTAGGTGTAATTATTTTTATTTTTGATAATTTCGTTTATTTTTTTGTAATATTAGTGTTTTTATTTTGGGTGATTTTAGTGTTATTTTTGGTAAGGATTTTTTTTTTAGGATTTTTTTTTTAAATTAAAAATTTAGATATTTTAATTGGTAGTATTTTTTATTTTATTAGATTAGTAAGGTTAGGTTGATATATAATTTAATGTTAGTTTTTTTATTGCACAGGTAAGTTTTTATTTATTTAAATATAGTTATATTGTAAGTTTAATTTAAAGTTAAGGGGGTGTTAGGTTTAGGGGTTAATAGTTTAATTTAGTGTTTTGCGATGTGGGGGGCCGACGATTTAGGGGTTAATAGGTTTATTATAGTGGTTGCGATGTCAGGGAGAGGCGGATTAGAGTTTAATAGCTTTTATTAGTGTCGGCGATGTTGGGAGCGGCAGATTAGGGGTTAATAACTTTATTTAGGTGTCTGCGATGTTGGGACGGCAGATTAGTGGTTAATAACTTTATTTAGGTGTTGGCGATGTCGGGCGCGGTAGATTAGGGGTGTTTAGACTTGGGGTTTATCTTAGCGTGTTAGGTTTAAACATAACTTTTTTTCCACATAGACATCAATGGGGCTGCGTTACAGAAATTTTTCATTCTGCAATCGCAAGTGTTAGAAAAAAACCTAACACTCTCTCCCGATTGATGTCTATGGGGGAAAGTGTGCACGAGCATGTCAAATCAGCCCTTGGATTTTGTGCGGTATGGAGCTTAACGCCACCATATCGCACGCACAAGGAGGCTTTTCAGAAACTCGTAATGGCAGCGCTATGGAGGGTGAAATAATGCAACTTTTGTTGCGTTTGTTTAGCACCCTGTTTAGCGCAAAACTCGTAATCTAGGTGATAGTGTGATATTTTAGACAATAATTTTAAAATTCGAATGGTATTTGATTTAATATAATCTTAAAATGATAGCTCAAAGGGATAGTTTACCAAACATTAAACTGTCATGATTCAGATACAGCAGAAATTAAAATCACATTTTATATGCCAGTCCATTTTATAACACCTGTGTAGGGGTGGTGTTTAAAACTAGACTGCAATCAGGAGGGGGTTACACAGGTGTAGAGAGAACTGGCCCAGCTCTTAAAATATCCATTTGCAAATAAATACTTATGATACCCTGATTACATGTTATATAATTAGGATTAAATGCTAGTTCTTGAGCTTGGACTTAAAGGGACAGTACACTGTAGAATTGTTTTTATATTAATATATTTTCAATTACTTGTTATACCAGCTGCAGGGTATAAAATTTATGAGAAATTGCATTTTTCGGTTTATTTGTGTATATAAAGTAGCTGGTTTTGTGCTTTTAAACCACAGCCTATTACAATGGGTTGAGCTTCAGGTAATATCTGATCTCATTATGTTATCACTTTTTGTACACACACTTATTTCCTTATCTTATATTTGTCTAGAAAACCAAAGCTCAATACATAGAGAGAACAATGGAAAATTATCATGTTATTACTTAACTATCATGCCCCTACTGAGAGTGTAATCTCTTCTGCTGGTTGTGTTTACTTAGGCTATTCAATAGAATATACTCCAGTATAGAAACTTTCAGTATAGGTTGGAATACCACAGGCTAAATCAGCTATTTCAAATGCCAAAATAGGGGTAAAGGAGCTACTTGTAAACAATTTAAAACACTCCAGCAGGTAAAATGAATCATTGGTACCAATTTAAAGGGGAGAATTTTTGGGGTGAACTGTCCCTTTAAGCTATCTACTGTGAGTGGGTCTATGCTGGGTATTGCCTCAAGTACAATAAAAGCATAAAGGGATCCCTCTTCATGCAGCTCCACGATTTATAGAAAACTTCAAGATGTAAGAAAGTGAGCAGCATATATAAAACATAAGACTATTAAAAATAAAGCATTAGCAAACTAGCATTAAAGGGACATTCTAGCCAAAATTAAAACCACATGGATGTATTTCAGTTTTAAATAGAAGCATGATTGTAATAAACATTTTTTTTTAGCAAAAATGCTTCTAATAAAAACTATTGTTTCAAAAGTGTATATAAGTCAGGAGTCAAGTCCTACAGAAAAAAGTGTGGGACCTCACCAAGAATTCCACCACCCTTAAATTAATATTGTTTAATACACACACACACTGTATTTATATGTATATAATCTATACACTTTGGTTAATAAAAGCAAATTAAAACCAATGAAGGCTTGCATGGTTGACTTTGGGCCTGAGACTTCTCCTCTGTCACAGAGTCTTACCCATTTAAGGTGCAATAGTCCTAATTATTCTGAGATGAGCTAAATAACACCAGAGCAAGCCACACAGAAATATAAGAAGCATGTGTTCCACACAGTGCGGGTGGTCACACAGCAGGACCGCTGGCAGGCTTGTATTTAGTGTAATGTAGGAAGTGTTACTGCCCATTACTAGAGGATCTCACTATCCCTTTAACAAGAATGTGCTCCAGCAACTCCCACCAGCAGCAGCAGTGTTTACTGAAGTGTTTCTGTTCACTGTCCAGGGGTAACTTAGTTCTACCTGCAAAAATAGTGCAGGAACTCCGTTCCCACGCATTCCCCCTGGACTTGACACCTGATATAAGTATGCACCTTGCACCAGCAACACTTGCTCAGACAGCCTAAGGTGCTTGTGTCATCTGGTAATTACTCAATTTAATTGCTGACATGATACAAGCCCCACTGGTGCTCTGAGCAGCTGCAGTATTTAAAATGCTGGTGCAATGAGAATATCTAGCTATGCTTCACATGCACATGCAAAGAAAAATGCTAACACTAGAACAGTGATTACTTTTACCAGAAGCATTTTTGCCAATACATGTATATTGTAAATATGATTCTATTTAAAGGTGAAAGTCATCTACGAACAGTTAAATTTTGACCGGAATGTCCCTTTAAGTCTGGCAACAAACAATAGTATTCATATAAGCCCTACTGTGATTATTAATAAGATACTGTACTTGTCTTTATCCTAAGTCTGACAATGTTCAAGAGCCCCGCCTGAAAAATAATATAGGCTAACAGATATACAGATAAACAGTTCAAACCTAACCTAACCTAAAGAGGGATATGTCCCCTGGAGCCCACAATATAGTGTTCCGGATCAGTGGGACAAAACAGGAAGCCTATTCCACGTTTAGTGTGAACCAGTAGACTGTTAGTTCCATTGTGTCGCAAGTGTAGTCTTTTGTTCTCACTCAATTTATCAGCTCTCCAGCTGGAAGGTCACAACAGGGGTGGTGACACTTGCTAGACAGTGGATAGAGAGTCCCTATAACAGGATGTCTCCTGGTTTGCACTGTTGTTCCCGGTTCTCTTAGCTTTCAATGTGTCATATGTAAGATCCGAAGCTCCATTTGATTCTGCTTTCTTTTAGTCCTGTACAACCCGAAGGGAGCTGCAATTTTGCCCATAGCTAGCTGACGTCCTGACCCCACCACTTTGCAGCAGGGCCCGATATCACCAAATCACTAGTGGGACAAGGGGCTGAGGATTTCCGCAGAGAAAAAGTTAACATCTTAGTCACCAGAATCATATTTGCAACTAAGGCAACTGTCACCTCCGGATGATAGACTTACAAGGTGTCACTCTCCTCCCCTCTTACAATAGGGTTAACAGACGTCCACAATTTTAGGGGACAGTCCCCGGATTGAGGAGACTGTCCCCGGACAAATTATGTCCCTGGAAATGTCCCCGGGAAGACAGTCGGAGCCCTGTGCATGTAAGTGGTGCTCGTGGGAAGTTGATAGATTTATCTGTTTTAAACACTGATTAGTTGGGTAGAGCTAATCGTGTGGAGGCCGCCGCCCAAGTCCTCAACAGTCTAGATCAGGTTCCAGGCTGCAGAAGTAGATCCATTTTGATACTGTACAAGTCAGCAGACTAAAAGACAGCTGGATCTTACATTTTCAGTGGATTATCAAGATCATCGTAGAAGAATCTGAATTTGCGACCAAGCATGGCCACAGCCTAGACACACCTGTTGTAAAAATTTGTAATTATAATATATCTTGAGTATAAGTGAGATGGCACTCTTACCATTTGTCAGTGGCAGATGTGAGCATACATGACTTCCTGATATATACCTGGCATGAGAAAAGTACAGAAGACCTAGCCTACCTAATCTCTAAAACATTTACAGATGCATATGTAGGTGAATTTAAAATGCACCGCTGATAATTTCAGATTAATTTGTATGTTCCTTTAACATAACCTTTTTCATGAAAACA